>NC_135169.1:53065675-53260675 GCF_041146795.1 Maylandia zebra
TAACTAAAATACGTTTATTTTAGTTTTATACATTGATTAATGACCTGCAGTCTTTGATCGTCACTTAAGTTGAACTTTATGTGTTGTCTTATAAATCATACACAAAATGGCACATTGAAAAAAGGTTTTATTATCATTTTGACACTTGAATTAAATTTATTTCCAGAAATAACTTTTAAAACGTAGGGTAATTGAATATCAGTTACCTGTATTCTAGTGCTATTTATTAAAATTACATTTTAATAAAGGTATGCTATTTGGGTACTCTGTTGGACACTGAGAAAGGTCAGAGAAATTATACTCTGAGAGACTTGGTAAACAATGCATGCATGGTTGTTCAATTCAGTCCAGTGTTGCTGTTTGTCTACTTGTAAAAAGATGAATTCACAGAATTCTAAATGACTCTGACTAACTCAGCTTCATTTTGAGTGCCATCATCTAGCCCTCTTTGTACCTGGTGGATGTCACAGGCCTCTGCCTCTCAATTATTGTATAGCCATTGTGTGTAAGACTGCCTTTCTATGTGCTTTAGTGCAGACAGAGCAGAGGTTCAGGACCCTGTTGTCCTTATTTCTGATCGGTGTTGGTGTGTAGCTGGTAGTGTTGTCTGGGCTTATGCTGGGCAGACACTGTGTGATTTTTGGCCCATTTTGAGCCGATTTCTGAGTGATCGGCCCGATTTTTGCCTTCATCGTGCGTCGTGCATCGTGTAGTATACGTGGGGTAACGAGAAGCGATTAACACCTCACGACCAGCTCCCGATCATCAATCGCTTGGTCCTGAGGATTTCAAACCTGTTTGAAATCCGCGACCGTCGTGAGGGTGTCATCGCAGCTTCTCACACTGCGCACGCGCAAGCACATATGTCAGCGAAAAAGATGGCGCAGCACGGCAGTGCAGCGTGTGATCTGGACACAAGCGATGGAGGCACTTGTAGAACTTTGGAAAGCTCATCCGAGCCTATTCGATGTGGCCTCACAAAATTATCACGACCACAACAACCGTGAAAATAGTTGGATTTACATTGCTGCTCAATCACAGCTGCCTGATCAATGTTTTTCATTAGCAATTTAGCAAAGCTGATGGCGGTGGTGTGCGTGTCTGTGTGAGTGAAAGACAAAGAGGGAGAGCGAGCGACAGAATTTCTGTTATAACCTTCATTTCATGGACGCACAGTGTCAGCACTCGGGTCGCATCAGAGCATCGGGCGGTATAGTGTGAGACCCTGCATCGTGACGTACGAACTTCTAACCCCTGCGAGTCAATCGTGCAGTTTGAGCAGGAGCTGAATCGCGCGACTGACAAAATCGCACAGTGTGAGCCTTGCTCTTTCAATCAGAAATGAAGCTGCAGGTTGTCTCTTCACACCTACACCGAGACAGAGCAACAGTGGGACAAACCCAAACAGCACTGAGATTCATATTCAGGCCTGACCCTTTAATGTTCTTTTCTAACCTGCAATAAATAATATGTTATATGCTTGTTTGATAAGTATTTTTTTTAAAAAAATATTTGTTATTGCTTTTTTTCAGGGGTTGGAACCAGGGCCGGCTATTAAAATGGTCACCACCAGACCAAGGCTCAATCGAGTCATGGAAGGAGGAATCAGGTGAGATAGTAAGCTGCTGTTATATACAATATTAGTGTACAACAGTCAGGTAACATTTTCCAAGCACAATAGAAAGTGCAATGTTTAAATATAATTATATATACATCCTATAGTAGGGCTGCACGATTAATCGTTAGAAAATCGCGATGTCGATTCATACTTATGTGCGATCTCATTTCCAAATGACAACGATTAAAAAAAAAAAAAGAGGACGACGACGATTGTACCGCATTTTGATCCGGGACGTACTCTGCATGAAAACAAGCGCTCACTCTTCCTGCTCAACAAATGACAAGGGCGGAGCCTTACACCACGTGATACAGAAGCTGTGCCGTGTGATGCTAATATTAGCAGGGAAAAAACAACTGAGAGCACGTCAGGGATAACGAGAAAGTGACAGGAGAAAATCCGTCCCGGTCAACCACCCAAACATCAATAACAGGAACCTTATACAGCGCTTCCCTATACCCGTCGAACTCCCGCAGGCACAAAGAAATTACGGACGCCATCACTTATCACCTGACCAAAGATATGGCTCCCATCAACACTGTGCAAAATGAGCGATTTAGGAAAATGATCAACACCCTAGACAAACGCTACACAGTGCCGTCCCGCAACTATTTTTCTATTGTTGCACTACCTGCTCTATACACGCAGTGTCGAGCAACGGTGGAGACGGAATTTCAAGCAGTACAACATTTTGCGGCAACCACAAAACGTGAGGCATTTGTTGTTTTTTTGTTTATTTATTGTTTTTATGTTCAGTCTCAACTGTTACGAAGTTGATGAGCAGTTAATAAGTGCAATAAATATTTATACTGGAAAAGAAAATCGTGAGAGAATCATGATCTCAATTCTAAGCCAAAAAATCGTGATTCTCATTTTATGCAAAATCGTGCAGCCCTATCCTATAGCAGCTATTCACAAAAGTAAAGACAAACAAACATAAACAGTAAAACTTGTAAACAGACCATAAACTGTCAGACGTTGACAATCCAGTTAAAAGTGATTTAAGTGATGAATAAAGTGCTCTAACTTTAAATGCTCAGGTGCAAAACTATTGTGTGCGGGGTAGTTTTTAAGTGTATATATTGTTGTTGTTGTTGTTGTTGTTATTATTATTATTATTATTATTGTCATTATTGCACAGATGACTTTCACAGTGCCTCATTTTACCCTCATATTATTATGTGAGGCATTTAACAGAAATAAACTGTACAACGACTTGGCTGGTGACCCACTTCACATCTCCTTGCTAAACACTGGAGAATCATGCAAAGACTTTGATGTAACAGATTGACCTCTAACAGCAACTGTTAGATATTTTAGTATTATGGGAGCATTTATTGGGTACTTTTTTTGATGATATTAGACAGAAGATTCTGTGACTCAACAAGGCTCTTTATGTTAACCGTCATTTTCTCTTGCTTTGTCAACTCAAGATTTTATGGTGTGAAAGTAGATACTAAGGTTGGAGGGAAAACACCAACAAATCACTCTTTTACTTATCACTCCCTTGCAGAGGATGTTTATGTGAAGACCATCTGGGTTGTGTCAGAACTCACGGATGTAGGAGACCTCTGTATAAGATTTATAGGCCTTGAGAGTGCATCTTACTGCAATTGTAGAACAAAGGATTCTAACTGTCTAGTGTTTAACGGACCTGTCAAAGGTATGTTGAGATACGATAGTAGAAGGCCTCTTTCAGAGCTGGGGGACCTTCCTTATATGGTTTTAACTTGAAACTTGTTGACACACGAACTTTCTGCCTATAAATACTGCTGCACAAAAGAATAAAACTTTGAGTTGATTTTGGGAAAGCAACCTGAACAGTCTCTGTATCATTTTGTTCTCCTAACTGCTCCCGACGTCGTAACTAACCCGCTGACGGCATATCTGAGTGCTACTTGAGAATATATTGCTGAGTGTTACTTAAGAATACTTTTGAATCTTATAGGGTAAAGACAAAACTCTGCTTATAGACGCACACGCCTCGGGGAAACCCGATCCACGGACCAGACCCGGGACGGAGTTTCTTTCAGTGACCACAGTGCACACGTCTGATGTCGCTCACAGTGGTCCAAGGAACCGCTCAGGGAGTTTGTGTGTTCGCTCAGACACCTGAAAAATTAGAGGGAACATTGGGCCTCTGACATTCAATACCCAGTTATTAAAATGTTAAGTGTAAATCATCCCCAGCCCACAATAGCAGCTGAATTTACTACGATTTCAGATCTTTTTACACGTCAATAAGAAACCACCGATGTGTAAAACAGGCTGACAACAGAATGACGTAAACCACACTGCTGCAACTGTGCAGCTCTCAGGTTTTATCTATTGTTTCTCTGTGTGGCCAGCAGGGGGAGGTGTTTTGCTTAGTTTTTTTTTTTTTATATATTAATGAAAACATTTTCATGAAAGTTGCAAATTTGTTATCTGTTTTTATGACATTTTTCACTGTGGATTACAACAACATCAACATTAGAAAATGAAATACATTTATAGTAGGTGATCATTAATCACTATTATTGGCACTATTAAAGGGCCCCAAAAATCAAACTTTGCTTAGGGCACCACGGAGGGCCAATCCTTTTTACACTTCAATGATTGTACACAAAATACAATCATCCATCCTTCTATCTATTTATTTTTGTCCACTTATATAATTCAGCATCACAGGGAAGCTGGATCCCAGTTGTTTTTCACAGAGGGCCAAGCAGTGGAGGGAGCTGCCGACCTCCCAGCAATACATGTAAAAGCTTTATTTTATACTGACTCTGGTCATCTTTATCTATCATAAAAATTTGCTTCACGATCTGAAACACGTAAGTGTGGCAAATATGCAAATAGCTAAGAAATCAGGATGGGGTAAATCGTTTCTCACTGCACTTCTGTTAGGCGACTGAATAAAAACACAAAGTCAGCAGTCTGGCTATGAATGTCTTTAATGTTTCCAAGATCAGAATCACATCAGGGTGTACAACCTCACCCTGGTGCCGTTGCCCACCTCTCAATTTTAAATACACGTAGACATTGAGGGCTACCAGGAGGGGCTATGCGCTTACCTGCTGCTGAGTAATTGCATATGAGAGCATGAGGGTGGGAATGGATGTTTGTATCTGTGTGTGCCTGTTTGTCTGTGTCCATATGTCAGGTTGGGTATCAGACGCCACCTCTCTGGGGACATCTCAGGCCCTCCAAGGTATGGAGGCCTATCTCCCCCCACCACGCCCCCTGCCAGTGGCAGACGCCCTCAGACATCGGTGCATTGGTGGTTCTTTGTGTCCGGGGATGGGCGTCCAGGTACTGCTTGTCGGGGCCTGGAGCCTGGGACTCGCTCGGGCTCCTTCGGGGGTGGGGTGCCTTTGGCCTCTCAGCCTGGGGCTCGGTCACTCTGGCACAGCTGGCTGCCGGCGGAGCTCACGGGCACGTCGTTTAAATCATGCTTTTTATCTGTTTTTGTTTTTTAATGTTCTGTAAAGAACTTGGGATCACCTTGTTGTTGAATTGTGCGATATAAATAAACTTGCCTTGCATTTTGGCTGCTACCTCAAAGCACACTGTGCGCTGTCGATCTTACGTGCTGCACAATAATATTCAATATTTAGTATTTACAATTATATTCACATAGATCATCGTGATGATGTTGTTTATTATATTGCTCTCTTTTGTTTGCTTGTTTTCTCTTTTTTCTTTCTCAACAGGTGATCCAGGTGATTGATAGATGGATTTTTTGTCTGTTTGTTTTGTTGGCTTGGACAACTTCCTACCAGACCCGTGGAAGTGGAAGCTTCAGTGAAGAAAGATTCCTGCTCCCAGCCATTCATTGGCTCGGCATTTTAAACCCCTAAAGAGTCACCTGGCCTGTAAATAAACAGGGCCAATAAAAAAAAAATCACAAGAATAATACAAAGATTTCAGCCAGTTTAACTTAATACATTAACTTATTCTTGTGTACACAGTAATTCATAAATAAATAATGTATATTATCAATAAAGATTGATCTAAACAGTTTAACTGCTATGTGCAGATAAAGGTTGCATAGCTTTAAAACATTTGCTATCCAGCAAATATCAGTCAAACTCAACACAAAAGGAAATATAACAATCGTTCAAATTGTTTGGACCGGTGATCCAAATCAACTGGCGTTGGTCAAACAGATGTGTGGTAGACTTACTTTGAAGGAGCTGCTACCGACAAACCAGCAAATAAACACCAAATATTTCATCTGTGACATTTGTGAGGTTTCCTCAAACACACTCCGTCAGTCTTGTTGCTGTTGAACGACAAACTATTTAAAAATGTCGCGGGTTTACCTGGTCATATTCTCATTCACGGGGCGATCGCCAAAACAAAAGCAAACAATTCACACCACGCCGATGCTGTTCACAGGACAGCAAGAGTAACGATCAGGAGCATCTGGTCTTCGTTATCGTTCCCCTCGTACGTGTTATTACTGCGATTTCAGTGTTTTCGCTTCACAACTAAAGTGTGCAGTTTACTTTGTGCGCACTCAAATGGAGTCAAGTCAATTAGCGCCACCTGTGGCCAAGTGCCATAGCCTACAGCCAGATTAACTTGTGACACACATCTGAGCCACGTTTGAATTCCTGTTTCATGCACAATACATTTGTAACTTTTAATTTTTTCTGTTTTTGTGTCTTGCAAATAAACCTTTAAACTGATTGAAATGATGTTATGTATTTATTTTTGGCCTATAGCTACGGTGGCCCTGAGAGGCCAAACGGACTGCAACTTAAGAAAACACCAGCAATAAAAAAAAAACGCTGCAAAAGCACAAAAAACACAACTGAAATAGGAAAAAACAAACGGAAGTGTTTCTGGGGAGACAATAGTAATTAGTAATAAACAGAGCCAGTGTGACTAAGTGGAGCTTGTGAGAGTGAGTGGATTGAAGAAAGTGAGGGACTCAGATGTGTCAGTTGGTTTGTCTTTGTTTTTGAGTGTGGAGGAGAGTTAGATTGGGTTGGTTTTAAAGCTAAGTTAAGAATATTCTGAATTTCAATTCAATTTTATTTATATAGCACCAAATCACAACAACAGTCGCCTCAAGGCGCTTTATATTGTACAGTTTGTGACAAAGTGGAGGAGCAGTTGCAATTCTCTCCATTTGTCCCATATGTGTTTACCTTTTTTTTGCACATTGTACACATTATTCTGTTTCTATGTATTTGCTATGATTTGCATTTGTCAAGTAACATTGCTTCACTCACTATCCCGGGTTTGTTTGTGTAAGCGTTTTGTTGCCGGCAAATCAAACACTCTGCAAATTAAGACAAATACTAAGTTATGTTTCTTTATACTTTATTATGTTACAGATTAAGTCATTTGTTCATACTTTGTTTGTCTTTTCAGTCATCATGAGTGTCAGGTGTGGGGAAACGCCCGCTTGGCATTTCCTCATTTTAAAGTCCTGATCATGTCACACATGACATCATCAGGTCAAACCATGTGGAGGGGTTTCTTTTTCCAGAGAGATGCTTCCTTTTGTTTGTGTTAATGTTTAAAGGGATTTGTTGAATGTTTTTCCTTTTGTTAATACTGCCATTTAGTTGTGTAAATGTGCATATTAGAAGTGTGTAGAGGTTTTGTGTTTTTAGATAACCTGAGTAGAGTTTTAGATCCCTCAGTTGAGTGAGTGGTACTGGCTGGGCAATTGGAGGGAAATTGATGGCCCTATTTAAAGCCAGTCTCTACCAGATGCAGGAGAGAGGAGAGGTGAGCTGTGTCACCAGAGCCATGTTATGTTGAGTTTTGTTAAATGAATTGATTTGGGGAAAGTTTTGTTAAGTTATACATTAAATTAAGTTCACTGCAAATAAATTGCTCACCTTGGAAACCCAAAATGTCTGCATAGTCTGCTTCCCTACCACCTTCCTTGACGTTCGAGTCTGACTACTTCACAAATGGTGGCAGCAGTGGCTCCAGGCCAGTAGGTAGCAGCAATGCAGAAAGGGGCCAGACCAAAAAAGCACCAAGTGCCAATGGACTCTGCAAGTGAGGAGCCTCCAGTGCTCAATCAGCTAGAGGAAGCAGAGCAAGAGCAATGTACTGAACTGCATAACCTTGCTGAACTTTCAAACCTCCTGCGTGGTTTTATGAGGCAACAAAGTGACAGAGAGGCCCAATGGGAACTGGAGAAGCAGCGGCAGGAAGGTCGCTGGTGGAAAATTCAGCACCAGTTCACTCAGCTCCAGCAGGAAGTGCAATCAGAACGTCGAGAGCACCAGCTGTTGGTGGAAGGTGCAACAGCAGATACAGAGACACGTTTGAGGCCTACTGCGGAGCATCCAGCAATGCCTCAGTTACAATCTAACGTCATGGAGGCCGCAACAGCATCTCAGTCTGCCCCCTTAACAAGACCACCAGCTTGGAAAGGGCCTAAAATGCAGCCTTATAATGAGGACGAAGACATTGAGCATTACCTAACAACTTTTGAGAGGATCGTAAGCGGGTGCCAGTGGCCACACGAGGATTGGGCATTACATCTTGCTCCACTTCTCACTGGTAAGGCACGAGCTGCTTTTGTAGCCATGGACATTGATGAAATTATGGACTATGTAAAGGTGAAGGAAGCTGTTCTTGAAAAGTTTGAAATATGTGCAGAGACTTACAGACTCCGATTTCGCTCCACGACGTTGGGCGATGACGAGACACCTAAAGAGTTAAGGACACGCTTGAAAGAACTGTATGATAAGTGGATAGTTCCAAGAGAAAAGTCCAAAGATGAAATAGGTGACATCATTGTTTTAGAGCAGTTCCTGAGAGTTCTCAATCCTGAACTGCGCACGTGGATAAGGGAGCATAACCCAACCACGTCTAAGCAAGCAGCAGAGCTGGCTGACGCTTTTCTTGCAGCCCGTCGGCCACTAAAGAACTATGCAAGTCCCAAACAATTAGCCCCTGTAATAGCAGGTAGGACAGAGAGTGGTAACAGTCAAAAAATTAGGAATTTCAGGCAGGGCCCCCATAATTCCACTAGTAGTCGGGCTAGGGAAATCAAGCAACGTGGGCCTTTAGTGTGTCACTCTTGTGGTCAAACAGGTCACTTTAGGGCAGATTGCCTAAGTCAGACTGTCAGTAACACATATATGTGCTTTTCTTCAAGGGGTGTCGAAGATGAAGTTGAGTCTTCAGCGCCCTCTTCTCAGCATGAGCGCACCACATGCGTTTTTATTGAGGAAAAGCCATGTGTGGCTCTTCTGGATTCAGGAAGCAGCCGTACCTTGGTTAGGCAGGAATGTCTTCCTAGGGATGCTACATTTTGTGGCAAGGTAAAAGTTTGGTGTGTTCACGGTAATGATGTGGATTACCCAATTGCCAACATTAATATTCAGATTGACGGCAAGCTGTATTTACTTTCCGTGGGAGTTATGAGTAAACTGCCATATCAGGTTGTGTTGGGCCGTGATCTTCCCATTTTGCGAGATCTGATAGCCAGGGGAGAGGAAATCAACCCAAGTGTTACAGCTGAGTCCATGGTAGCAGTCACCAGGTCAAAACATAAGCATCACGCGGAAGAAGGTTTAGGTTGGGGTGAATTTCCTTTCGCTAACAGTGATGTTCCTGATTTTGAAGGATTAAGTCAGGGTCGCATAAGAAAGAGCAGAGCCCAGAGGCGACAGGCTAAGCTGAGGGGGACAAAGTTCACTGAACCAGTTCCAGTGCCACAATGTGATGAATTACCAGTCGTACCTGATGAAATAGCTCAGCTTCAAAGAGAGGATCCATCTTTAGCTCCCCTGTTTTTAAAGAGTGTCACAAACGCAACAGAGGTCACTGAGAGAGGCAGAGAGCTATTTTTCCTAAAGGGTGAGCTATTATATCGCCGCAGTAGGGTCGGAGACCAGTTGGTTGTGCCTAAGAGTTTAAGATCCACAGTACTGCTGTTAGCTCACTCAGTCCCTTGGGCAGGACACCTGGGTCAAGCCAAAACCTTCTCTCGTATGTCAACTAGATTTTACTGGCCACAGCAGTTTACAGACACTGTGCAGTTTTGCAAGTCTTGTCCCGAGTGTCAGTTAACAGCACCAGGAAGGAAAGGTGACAGGGCTCCCCTGATCCCTATGCCAGTCATAGACACCCCGTTCTCTCGTGTTGCGATGGACATCATAGGCCCATTAGAGAGGAGCAGTGCAGGGCACAGGTATATTTTGGTAGTGTGTGACTACGCTACAAGATATCCCGAGGCTTTCCCCTTAAAAAAAGGTTAAAGCTCGTCAGATTGCCAACTGCTTAATACAAATGTTCTTGAGGGTAGGCATCCCAAAAGAAATCATTACTGATCAAGGGTCCAACTTTACATCTAACTTCATGAGAGAAGTCTATAGATTGCTGGGGATCAAAGGTATTAAGACAACTCCCTACCACCCACAAACAGATGGCCTTGTTGAACGTTTCAACAAAACCCTTAAAGCTATGTTGAGGAAGTTTGTGAAAGATACAGGAGCGGATTGGGACCAGTGGCTTCCTTTCTTGCTCTTTGCCTACAGAGAGGTACCTCAAGCTTCCACAGGGTTTTCTCCTTTCCAGCTCTTGTATGGCCACGCTGTCCGGGGTCCCCTTGATGTGTTGAAAGAGGCTTGGGAGGCTCCAAATCCCAGAAAACAATGCAATGTTCTTTCATATGTACTGAAAATGAGAGATAAGCTTGAGGAGCTCCAAGAGCTGGCCAATACTCATCTGGTTGGTGTCCAACAACGTCAGAAGCAGAGTTATGACAAAGCAGCTCGTAGGAGGATTTTTCAAGAGGGACAAAAGGTTTTGCTGCTTCTTCCATCATCTGAGAACAGTTTCCTTGCCAAGTGGCAGGGACCGTATGTGATCAGTAGGAAAGTGGGTCCAGTTACCTATGAACTGTACATGCCTGAGCGTCGCAAGAAGAATCAGATATTTCATGTAAATTTGTTGAAAGAATGGTGTGATCGGCCAGCATCTTCACTAGAGTGTTGGGCTCGTGCCGTGGTCGAAGAGGAGGAACCACGGGAGCTGTTCTTTCCTTCTCCAGCAGGTCAACAGCTAGTTCCTGATGAGAGTCATCTTACTTCCAAACAACAGACAGAGGTGAAAGCAATTATGCCTGCTGATCTTTTTAGCACCAAACCAGGTTGCACCAATCTCATCCAACATGAGATACGACTCCACTGTCCCAATCAAAAACCTATTAGGGACACCACCTCACGGGTTCCTGCAAAGCTGATGTCAGCATTGAAACAAGAGGTGGAAGACATGCTTGACATGGGGGTCATTGAGCCATCTAGAGGTGAGTGGTGTAGTCCAGTGGTGCTAGTGCCGAAGAAAAATGACCCTAAACAGAGATTTTGTGTGGATTTCTCTAAACTCAATGCTGTTTCTGCTTTTGATGCTTATCCGATGCCAAGAGTAGAGGAACTGATTGAGCGCTTGGGGACCGCTAAGTATTTTACGACACTAGACCTTTGCAAGGGCTACTGGCAAGTACCTTTGACTGAGTCTTCGAAAGATTTGACAACTTTTAGAGTTCCCAGTGGACTTTATCGCTTCAGAACAATGCCTTTTGGTCTGCACGGTGCACCAGCCACATTTCAGAGGTTGGTGGACGAGGTTTTGAGAGGTGCAGATGGGTATGCTGCAGCATACATTGATGACATTGTGGTGTTTAGCGAGACCTGGGAGGATCATCTTCAGCACCTTTCTGATGTCTTTCAACGGATTAAGAGGGCCGGGCTTGTCATAAATGCACACAAATGTCACATTGCTAAGTCTGAGGTGGAGTACTTGGGTTACGTCATCGGGGGTGGGGTCATCCGCCCTCAGGTGTCAAAGATTGAAGCCCTGAGTGCCTACCCACCTCCTACGACCAAACGGAAAGTGAAATCGTTTTTGGGTCTGGCGGGGTGGTATCGCCGCTTCATTCCCAACTTCTCTGCTAGAGCAGCAGTCCTTAGTGACCTTACTCGCAAATCTAGCCCCACAAAGGTTAAATGGACTGCCGAGTGTGATGCAGCTTTTGTTGATCTTAAAAACTGTTTGTGTAGTGAACCTGTTTTGCAGTGCCCGGATTTTACCCGGCCATTCACTTTGCAGACGGACGCTTCCGGAGAAGGACTTGGAGCAGTGTTGCTGCAGGGTGAGGGTGAGGATAAACGACCAGTGGTGTATATAAGCCGTAAGCTCTTTCCTAGGGAAATGAAATATTCCACTATTGAGAAAGAGGCACTGGCAATGAAATGGGCTCTGGATACATTGAAGTACTATCTAATGGGTGATGAGTTTGTTTTGGAAACCGACCATCGTGCGTTACAATGGATGAACAGAATGAAAGACTCTAATGCCAGAATCACTAGACGGTATCTGTCCCTACAGCCATTTCGCTTCAGGATCCAGTATAGACCAGGGCACAAGAATGTGGTGGCCGATTTTCTGTCCCGTTCCATGGAGGAGTGAGTGCCTTAAGGGGGGGGGGGGGGTGACAAAGTGGAGGAGCAGTTGCAATTCTCTCCATTTGTCCCATATGTGTTTACCTTTTTTTTGCACATTGTACACATTATTCTGTTTCTATGTATTTGCTATGATTTGCATTTGTCAAGTAACATTGCTTCACTCACTATCCCGGGTTTGTTTGTGTAAGCGTTTTGTTGCCGGCAAATCAAACACTCTGCAAATTAAGACAAATACTAAGTTATGTTTCTTTATACTTTATTATGTTACAGATTAAGTCATTTGTTCATACTTTGTTTGTCTTTTCAGTCATCATGAGTGTCAGGTGTGGGGAAACGCCCGCTTGGCATTTCCTCATTTTAAAGTCCTGATCATGTCACACATGACATCATCAGGTCAAACCATGTGGAGGGGTTTCTTTTTCCAGAGAGATGCTTCCTTTTGTTTGTGTTAATGTTTAAAGGGATTTGTTGAATGTTTTTCCTTTTGTTAATACTGCCATTTAGTTGTGTAAATGTGCATATTAGAAGTGTGTAGAGGTTTTGTGTTTTTAGATAACCTGAGTAGAGTTTTAGATCCCTCAGTTGAGTGAGTGGTACTGGCTGGGCAATTGGAGGGAAATTGATGGCCCTATTTAAAGCCAGTCTCTACCAGATGCAGGAGAGAGGAGAGGTGAGCTGAGCTGTCTCACCAGAGCCATGTTATGTTGAGTTTTGTTAAATGAATTGATTTGGGGAAAGTTTTGTTAAGTTATACATTAAATTAAGTTCACTGCAAATAAATTGCTCACCTTGGAAACCCAAAATGTCTGCATAGTCTGCTTCCCTACCACCTTCCTTGACGTTCGAGTCTGACTACTTCACACAGTTTAATTTCCAAAACTTCCATATGATCTTCAGTTTGCAGCTGGACTATCACATAGCAGCTGGAGCAGTCTCAGATGGAGGCCAGTCCACTGCTGCCACCTGTGGCCAAGTGCCATAGCCTACTACTAGATGAACTTGTGACACACATCTGCAGTAGAGGCTGAGTGGCTGCTCTCACACCTGGAGCATCCAAATCGACCCACAAACACGTTGAAAGAT
Organism: Maylandia zebra; assembly: GCF_041146795.1. Lineage (NCBI taxonomy): Eukaryota > Metazoa > Chordata > Actinopteri > Cichliformes > Cichlidae > Maylandia > Maylandia zebra. The sequence continues at coordinate 53,078,810 of NC_135169.1, forward strand.
GCAATGCCATCAATGTGGATTGTCAAGACTGAGAGACCTCTTCCCTCTGACCCCTCCCCAAACCCTCAAACCCTCCTACCCACCTCGACATACAAACTCTGTGTGGCTTCACGTGTTCTGTTGATGTTTACATGATCGAAATAACTTGAACACAAACACAAACAAACAAAGAGGAAGACCGCACCGGAAGGAAAAAACTACAAGTCCCAGCATCCTCTGTGTTTAGGGAGCAGCAGTGAAAGTGAAAGTATTGAGCCTCCTTTCAGAGCAGCAGGAGGAGGAAGGTGGAGCTGAGGCAGGTGAGTGTTAACATGAATATGTTTCTTCTTATGACATAAAATAATTCCACGCTGTTCGTGTCTGTGGGTGAAATGTGAGGCCGGTCGGCTCCTCTGAGCGCTGGTTTCCTGTAAGTAGAGAGGAAGTGAGTTTAGCTGAGCCTCCGTTTAGTGTGAGAGAGCAGGAGGAGAGTGAGAGCTGTGCTGAGGCAGGGTGAGTGTTAACACCGCTCTGACATTACTGTGTCTCTGTGGCGGGAACAACAGGCTCCTTCAGTGGAGGCAAAAATAATCAGACTTTGGTTTTTCAAAGGAAACAACTTTATGTCGGAAGTTCCCGCACGCTCATTGGATAACGATGTGTCAATCTCAAGTTATTAGCCAATGAGCATGCGGATTCACAGAAAGACCCGCCTTTATCACGGGACTTTAAAAACTACAATGGCGACAGAAACTCCGTGAGTGGCAAGGATGTAGATTTGGTTGTGGCATTGGTGGGGACGGATGATTCAACCATCGACCCCTGCCCCGTTTCTTATTTTTTCCTTTTTGTTTTTGCTTCTTGATAAAAAGAGGAGAAATATACTTGCCTACATGTGCTATTCTACATGCTTTTAAACCGTTTAAAATTACAATTCATAGTTTTATATGTGAATTATGTGATGTTAAATTACTATTAAGCAAATGACTGACTAAGTATTTCAGGCTTTAGTTTACTTCAGCCATATTCCATATAAATCAGGTATCATACAAAAGTAAAAATGGCTTCAAATGCAGTCAAGACAATAAAAGAATATGACTTTAAGGACTTAACAACATTACTTCAGTTATAGTACACCAACATCTCTGATACATTAGCACTAAGGGAACACTGAATGATCTGGTGGGTTTTGTCCATAAAACTACTCATCTAAGATTACCACAAAGTAAATGATCTCTCAGCAACATTATGCAACATTTCAGGCACTACTGCCCTCTATCAAATCAGTGAGCTGGGATGTTTAATTCTAAACATGAACTACTGTTACAGCAACAGATATGGACTACATGCCCACACAACAAACACATGCCTGCTCCTCTCGTTAGCTGAAATGAACTGCTGGCATCTATACTGTCCAGTCTCTCCTGGTGGACATGGAATCACATTATTCGTGGTTACATACAATTTTAGACTGATTTGGACCAAGCCTAGCACCTACTTGCCAACCATAAGACCTCAGAATTAGGGAGACCTAAAGGGGCTGGGGGGGGGGAGGGGGGGGATACATGTACATATATATATACAAAAAACTTGAAACTTACAGTGTTTATTTATCGGATAAAATAAGTTAAATGTCACTGTTATTATTGTCCAGCCGGAAACAGGCCGGGGGTGTCCAACTTCAGAGGCTGCGTCCACCTGAGGACGCGGCCTTAGTGGTCTAAGTGGGCCGGGTCCTCCGAAAGCTGGGTAGACCGGAAATGAGCGACTGTGAAATTGGACGGTCTAGCCTTCAGAATTACGTCACCTGCCGTCTGTTCCTTGCTGTCTAAAATATAACCGGACGCTGGCGTAGATGGTCGAATAAACTGCTGTTTTCACACAGCAGTTTATTCAGCTGTGTGAGAACCCGGCATAGCCTGTAACGTTATTGTGACGGACACATTATATGAGTGAACTTGACTTTAAGGTTTCTTTGAAAAACAATTTCTTATATGCAGGTTCTTCCTTTGCGCTTACATCCTCCTCTCCTCCTCGCAGCGCAGGTTTGCCGCTGCTGGAACTAAACAGAGCTCCCTGAAAGGCTCAGCCAATCACATTGGCCATATTTGTCACATGACGTAGGACTCCAGTAGAGAACGTAATTTAACTTTTTCTGCTCCGCTCGCTGAATGAGACGCTGACAGATCGTTTTTTTCTTACTATCGGGTTTGTTTTTCTTTACTCGAAGAGATCAAATTATTGGTGGGGACACGTCCCTTCCGTCCATGCCAAATCTACGCCCTTGGTGAGTGGAGTTCAATGTGACATTATGAAACTGTGACGTTTGAGCCACTTCCTGTTCTCAGTCCCAGCGTCCTGATCACCGAGGTTTCTGTTGCTCTGATATCTGATATTGATTATATTGGTAAACAGGCTGTAGCACAAACATCAGGTCTGTTCTGAAACCTGGCTTTATTTTTTCAAAGTAAGGGAATATCTGTGGTCTGATACCGCGGGCTCATGGGCTAAGGACTTGGATTGACAAGTCAAGCGCAGATGATTGTGTTGTTTCTTATAAAGGCTTGTGTGTGTGTGCCTTCCTGTGTGTGTCCTTGTGTCAGTGGAACTGAATCAGTGTGTTAGAGAAAGTGCTCCTCTGCTGTGCCGTCATCGTGTGGATGCTTCTTTTAAAGTTGGAACTCATGTTTTTATGATCTGCTTCATTTCATTGAACCTTTATTTCTAACCATGAAGTCCCTTTGAGGTTACAGCCTCCTGGTTAGGTTTAGGCTGTTATTGTGCTTCAGGCTGAAATATGAGGAGTAAGGAGTGGGGCTGGTTAGCCCTCATGACCCTCACCATAACACATACGTCACAGGACAGTGTTTACCACAGAAACTCCATGAAATGATCAATGAGAACTTTAGAAACCCGTCAGTGTGATGCTTCCAGTACAACAGCACCTCTGAGTGTGTGTGTTTGCCTCTCAGACTAACTCCACCCTGACATCAAGAAGATGGAGGAAAAGGATGGAGCAGGATCTGCAGCATCCAGCTGTGTGTCTGTGAGGAGTGACCGGTCCAAAGGAGAACCTCCATGGTTCAGTAATGAACCTGCAGCAACAATGTAAGAGAGCTGCTGACTCATTTATTCAGTGTAAATAATGATTTTGATGCAATGGGAGAAGAAAAATGACAAAAACAGTTTTAAAAATAAGGATTAAAATATTAAAAACTATGTTTTTGAGTTTCCTGATGTAGCACAAAAATATATGAACATAACTGTATATAGGACAGATATTTTACGGTTCTTTTAGGCAGCACCAAAAAACAAAAAGACTATTTTTAAGCTGTCTGAGGTAGTGAGTCAACATGTCACACTGGGTCAAAGGTCAGGGAGTAAAAGTGTGTTTTAAAGGAGGTTTAAAAGCAGCGAGTGAAGGAGCCTGTCGAGGTAAATCGTTCCATAACTGATCAAATTCAGTTGGTGGACCTCTGTGTGAAATCAAGCATCTGGTTCACAGAGAGGATAACCCTCAAATGGGCTGTACAACATTATATAGGGAGACAAAAACAGAGATTATCGTAGCCATCGCTCTCTCGCATGGACGTGGCAGTCTTGCTGTCTGCTGCGAATCCTCCCCGTACCTCCGTGACCTCGTCTGGTATCTGCTCCCTCCTCTGTAAGAGACAGTAAAGGAAAACACGTCTCTGCCTAGTCTTGAAAATCTAATCTTATCATCCATTGTTCTTCTAGGGCCTCTTCTTCTTGTGGCCTCAGCTAACTGCTAATATTTAAATGGCTAACATTAACATGTGTGCCATTAAAGTAACAAAAGGTACTTTAATGGCACAGTTTTTTTTCAAAAACGTACTCAAGTAAACGTAACGGAGTAAATGTAACTCGTTACTACCCACCTCTGGACTTGACTGCGGTAGTTTGTAACCAAAGATCATCACACTGCCCCTCTGATTGTCGCCCCCCAACTACTCTTTCAAGGATTGTCAGGTTGGAGATTGGCCTATAATTAGCTAAGACAGCTGGGTCTAGGGATGCTTTTTAAGTAAAGGTTTAACTACAGCCAGCTAGGGATGGGTACCGTTTAGATTTGAAAACCTGCTAAATCAGAATCAGTTGCTGATGATGGCTTTTTTCTTTTACATCAATCACGTATAATCTTAACTCAAAGTGAACATAGACTTGATTGAAGTAACTCAGATCAGCCAATTCAAAATGCTAATTCAATCAACTCTGAGTTTATTTCTAGACTCGGTTTGTTGGCCCTGCACCTTAAATATTGTTTTCACATCTTATGTCACGGCTAGCGGGGCGAGCCATGTTGAATTTAATAAAGGACCCAAGATGCCGACACTGCTGTGACGTGAGTGAGCTGTATTGCAACGGTGAAGTGCAGTGGAGATGGCCTGTGCAGAAGCTAAGATAACCTCTACTGAAAAAACCAAAAAACTAACCTGAAACCTTAAACGGAGACACGGGGAGACAACACAGACGAACCAGCAACAAGCAGGAGAAAACAAAGGGCTCATATACACAAAAGAGCCATCAGGGAATGAGAAAAGGGAGACACAGCAGGATTCATTGGACATAACCAGACAAGGGGAAGCAAAAGTAGACACACTAACGTAGGACATGGCACTGTCAAAATAAAGCAGGAAGTGAACACAGAGACACAATACTAACACAGTACAGAGGGAACACAGAAACCAAAACCTCAGAACTAGAAAATCTTAATCAGAATGAAATTGTAACAAAAGACAATAACAATCAAAACAAAACCACTGAGTCCACAGACTCGGGACATACATCGGCTCAAACTGTGGTCATAAATATTTTGTACTTGTAAATCTGACTGTGTAGTTGTGAACTGAGTTTTGTAACATTGTGAAACAAAATATCTGGAAAGTTCATGTTTTTGCGTTCATTGATTTGTGTGTGTAAAAATGTAATAAATGTAATAAATGTAAGAAACATTAGAACTACTTTTGCTGACACAAAGTTTGGCGAGTTGTCACTTTAAACCAGTCACTGATATAAAGAGAGCACCTTGTTCCAGGGCATCTGAGCATGGAGGGAAAGCTTTATGCAGGAGATGGTAAGAGCTGTTGGGACTAAAGAAACTGAGCAGAAAACTACAGACATCTGGAAACTGAGTTGTTAATTCTCAGTGGGATCAGCAGGACTAGCAAAGCTTCACCATGACAGTCATCTGATTGACTGAACCCATCCAAACATCACTTCATGGACCTTTAGCTTGTGTCTGTGTGTGGACAGACATAACATGAGCTAATATACATTACTCCTCCACAGAGTGGACCAGCAGAGAGCAGAGGTTTCCACTGGTCAGTCTGCACAGCAACATCAAACACACCTGGACTCTGTGGTTATGGTTTGTAGTACTACGTTTACATTTGTTCTTTTCAGTCACCTCTATGCTGCACTTTGTGGACCAGAGGATTGTCAGTGTGTCCAACATAAGTCAGAGTTTGGGCTCCATGATTTCAGTCAGATTGGGGTGACTGTAGCTCAGCAGGGGAGCAGGTCAGCTACTAGTCAGAAGGTTTGTGAATCAAACCCTGGCTGGCAAATGTACTGGGTAACGTACTAAACCCAAGCTGCCCTCTGATGCATCCATCAGAGTGTGAAAGAAAGTATTTAAGCATAGAACAATGTGCTTGGTTGAATGAGGCATGTTGTATAAAATGCTTTGTGTGCACAGAGTATCAAAGAGAGCTATATAAGAACCAGTCCATTTACCACTGGGTAATTCATATAGTCTTCTTTTCCAGCGGCTGGAGGACAACATCACCATGTTTGTGAAGAACGAGCTGAAGAAGATCCAGAAGCTTCTGAGTCCAGATCACCCAGAAACTTTAAAGAGCCAGATGGAGGATGAGGAGATGTTTGAAGGTGAGGATGAAGATGAAAGAAAGAGCTGCAGAGAAGCATTTCTGAAGATCACACTCCACTTCTTGAGGAGACTTAAGCAGCATGAGATGGCTGACCATCTGCAGAGCAGTAAGAGAATTTCTCTAAAGACTGAATATTGATCTTTCCTAATAGCTCAAGAAATGGACAAATAGACATTCATCCTTTCAGGGTACTGAAAGTCTATGATATTTATTATATAATAGTTTTTTCTGAATTTCTTATTTTCAGAAATATTTGCTTCACTCCGTAAACGTGAACTTAAAGCCCAACTGAAGAAGAAGTTCCAGTGTGTGTTTGAGGGCATCGCTAAAGCAGGAAGCCCAACCCTCCTGAATCAGATCTACACAGAGCTCTACATCACAGAGGGAGGGACTGCAGAGGTCAATGAGGAACATGAGGTCAGACAGATTGAAACAGCATCCAGGAAACCAGACAGACCAGAAACAACAATCAGACAAGAAGACATCTTTAAAGCCTCACCTGGAAGAGACGAACCAATCAGAACAGTGCTGACAAAGGGAGTGGCTGGCATTGGGAAAACAGTCTTAACACAGAAATACAGCCTGGACTGGGCTGAAGACAAAGCCAACCAGGACATCCAGTTCATATTTCCATTCACTTTCAGAGAGCTGAATGTGCTGAAAGAGGAAAAGTTCAGCTTGGTGGAACTTGTTCATCACTTCTTTAATCAAACTAACGAATCAGGAATCTGCAGGCTTGAAGACTTCCAGGTTGTGTTCATACTTGATGGTCTGGATGAGTGTCGACTTAATTTGGACTTCAACAAAACTAAAATCCTGACTGAAACAAGAAAGTCCACCTCATTGGATGAGCTGCTGACAAACCTCATCAGAGGGAACCTGCTCCCTTCTGCTCGCCTTTGGATAACAACACGACCTGCAGCAGCCAATCAGATCCCTCCTCAGTGTGTCGACATGGTGACAGAGGTCAGAGGGTTCACTGACCCACAGAAGGAGGAGTACTTCAGGAAGAGATTCAGAGATGAGGAGCAGGCCAGCAGGATCATCTCCCACATCAAGAAAGCTCGAAGCCTCCACATCATGTGTCACATCCCAGTCTTCTGCTGGATCACTGCTACAGTTCTGGAGGATGTGCTGGAAACCAGAGAGGGAGGAGAGCTGCCCAACACCCTGACTGAGATGTACATCCACTTCCTGGTGGTTCAGGCCAAAGTCAAGAGGATCAAATATGATGGAGGAGCTGAGACAGATCCACACTGGAGTCCAGAGAGCAGGAAGATGATTGAGTCACTGGGAAAACTGGCTTTTGATCAGCTGCAGAAAGGAAACCTGATCTTCTATGAACCAGACCTGACAGAGTGTGGCATCGATATCAGAGCAGCCTCAGTGTACTCAGGAGTGTTCACACAGATCTTTAAAGAGGAGAAACAACTGTACCAGGACAAGGTGTTCTGCTTTGTTCATCTCAGTGTTCAGGAGTTTCTGGCTGCTCTTCATGTCCACCTGACCTTCATCAACTCTGGACTCAATCTGCTGGAAGAACAACAAACAACGTCCATGTGGTCTAAACTATTTGATAAACCAAAACTCCAATCTCTCCACCAGAGTGCTGTGAACAAGGCCTTACAGAGTCCAAATGGACACCTGGACTTGTTCCTCCGCTTCCTCCTGGGTCTTTCAATGCAGACCAATCAGACTCTCCTACGAGGTCTGCTGACACAGACAGGAAGTAGCTCACTGACCAATCAGGAAGCAGTTCAGTACATCAAGGAGAAGCTCAGTGAGAATCTGTCTGCAGAGAAAAGCATCAATCTGTTTCACTGTCTGAATGAACTGAATGATCGTTCTCTAGTGGAGGAGATCCAACAGTCCCTGAGTTCAGGACGTCTCTCCACAGATAAACTGTCTCCTGCTCAGTGGTCAGCTCTGGTCTTCATCTTACTGTCATCAGAAAAAGATCTGGATGTGTTTGACCTGAAGAAATACTTTGCTTCAGAGGAGGCTCTTCTGAGGCTGCTGCCAGTGGTCAAAGTCTCTAAAAAAGCTCTGTAAGTTATAAAGTTTTTATTATTTAATTTGGTTGGTATGTTATGGAAAAACACACTGCATCAACTTCTGTTTTGTTTTTGTCAAAATCACTGTAATATAATCACTGTACCTTTATATACACGTGACTTGTATTAATGCTGCTGCCCTCTTGTGGCTAAAGTGTAATTGTGTTCTTGTTATTAGGGAGGATTTGAGAGTAACATGCCAAGTGAGTCAGCAGCTTCGCTTTAGCTTAAAAAAATCCAAATTCTTATGTCATCAGTTATAGTTGCATGTATTCATTATCATAATTTAACCTTTAATATTGATGTCTTAAAATTATTTTGAGTAAACTGGCAATAATTTTATGGTTTATTAAATAAATACATCACTAATGAATTATTTATTTCAGTAATTAATGAAAAAAAATATATTGATAATGAATTATCGGTTAATTTCATTTAAAATAATTAATTATTTATTTATGTACAATTCTAATTAGTTAATTACATATTTAATCAATTATTGGTTTGTTTTCTATTTTAATTATTTTACCGACACATTTAATGAATTATTTAATGATGTATTTATTTAATTCACGTTGCTACTCCTGGCCCTGCATCGCTGTTCATAAATACATTTGATTTGTCAGCTTCACCCATCAAAGTCAGGGGGCGGGGTTAATGCTGACCAAGTCAAAACCATTGCTTTGGTCTGGTGGGCGTTCTTTTAGTGGGCTTTTCTCAATACTAAGTAGTAGAGGTGGGAATCACCATACAACTCACGATACGATATTATTGCAATTTTTTAAAATATTTTGCGATATTCAAATTCTGTACATAAAGGTAAACTTTATCAATATTCATTTTATCTAATATCAAAGTCTCGCACTCAGTCTTTCTCTGATTTCAGTCAGTTTTATTGTTGACAAACTGAACGGTTTGTATTACAGTCTAGTCCAACTTAACTGAATGCAAACATCTGGTACAATTATAGCTATTCTGAACTAAGCAATTTATGAAAACTATGCAGCCCATTCAGCAACTGAAGAATTTGAAAGTAAATTAAAAGAAAATATAATTTTACATTAAATAAAAAAAGTTTTAAACTTAATTAAAATAAAAAATGTCTTAAATTAAAATAAGTAAACTGTCATGTTTATTGCTGCCAAAAAAAAAGTTAAACACATTTGGACAGTGAAGGAATGTCAGGATTCTTCCTCAGAAAAAGGAGCTGATCAAGAGAGCAAACAAAAAATTGTTTGTAACAAAATATCGATTTCTGCTGTCCCTGTATCGATACATTATTAGCAAACAAAATATCACGATACTACACAGTATCGATTTTTTCCCCCACCCCTACTAAGTAGGCCTACACACCAGGGTTTGGACATGTGTGGACCCAAACTATACTTAAACTTTATCCTTTTTTGTGTGTCACCAAATACACTTTAATATTTTCTAGACAAGAATGTAGTGGCGTAATCTTTAACCTCTTTTGGCTCCAAACAGAAGTGACAGACTTGAGCAGGGTTCATTTAAAGGCTGACAGAAGTGGAGTGGTGACGGGGAGATGTTTGACAGGACAGTGTTTCAGCCTCCACAGGTTCATGTTGTGCTCCATCAGTCAGTGAAGATGAAGTCAGTGCTGATGAGGCTGTAGAGTGTGTGAGGGATGTGAATGAGGATGATGAAGATCTGATGATAGCAGATAAAAACAGGCTGCAGAGACTTTGAGCCATACAGGGCACACAGTGTGTGTACAGAACAGCTGAAATCATTATGGAGGCCTCACTGGGATATGGAAGCATCACAGTACAGCTTCAGTGAAGCATTAAAGTCTCTGATATGAGATGAGAAATGAAGCAGCCAGAGCTTTTTCATGAGTGGAAATCCACTGTGACTGTGAGCTGCTGCTACAGCCTCCAGATTAGCCAGCAGCTCATCCTGCTCAACATTTCCTCACCAACTTTAATGGAAGTGTGATGTTTTCAGCTGGAGTGATGGTCAGGGTGGCCTCCCTCTCCTCTTCTTCTCCTCTTCCTCTTTCATTTGTAAAGCCACTTTTGCTGCTTTCATTCATTTGGAAGTCCTGTAGCTGAGTTTGGGAGAGACTAACAGCCTCGGCAGCAGAGGGGAGAAAGGCTGTAACACCACCACTTTACTCTGTTCTACCTGTCACATCATTTTATCAGGAAACAAATATGCTCATGTTTTTACTATGTTTGTCTTGAAGATGTAAGAAGATCACATGGTGCTTTTTATTATTGTGCTGGTTTGTTTGCTGTCTCTTGGATGGAGCCCAGCTGTGCGTGGCCCCTGGGCCTGTGGTCAGAGTGTGTGCTGGATAATCCGGCCCAGGATGAGGCCAAACTGACATGGGATGAAATGTCTGTCACATAATTGAGCTTAGTGTAGTTTCATTTCTGCACAATTTAAAAACAACCAAAACTTTGTTCTGTCTTTTCTATGTTATACTGTAGACTTTCTTTGATACTGTGTCCAAAAGGAGCAGCTTTTACTTTGAAGGGGAGCCGTCTCTGTTTCCTCTTCAGGTTGGATGAAGGAAGCAAATGAGTGTGTGATGTTCTTTCAGTGTTGCACTTTGTAGACGCTCCCTGAGCACTGGTCTCACAGCCAGCTGCACATAGAGACCAGTGTTGTTAGTCCAGGTCAGAAGATGACTTGTTGGAATGAAAATGAGCTTGTAGTTTGTCTGCTTTAATAATGTGACTGGAAAAAGGTGTTGGACTTCAAATATGTCCATTTCTTTCACACTTCACCTTTAAAAGTGAAGCCTTGTGGTTCCTGGAAGGAAAAACACGACTTTTTCAAGTCTTTGTCCTGTTTTCATGATAAATGTACGACTTTAATGTGAAACATTCAGAGTTTTTTCTCTTGTTGTGTTTGTTTGAAGCTGCTTCCTGTTGGCTTCAGCTGTTTGGAGTTTCCATTTTCTAAACTTCTACATTCTGAACCTTCTTCAGCTCTGAACAGATGATGAAACACTGAATGATTTCAAGCTCACACTTTGTCTAATAAACTTACATCTTTCATTCTTCATACAGATTGATGGACTGTGGTTTGTCAGAGATCAGCTGTGATTATCTGGCAGCAGCACTGAAGTCCAACCCCTCCCATCTGAGAGAGCTGGACCTGAGCTGGAACACCAAGCTGCAGGATTCAGGAGTGAAGCATCTGTGTGGTTTCCTGGAGAGTCCAGGATGTGGACTTGAAACTCTGAGGTCAGTCAGCATGTTTTAGTTGTGCTGAGATGAATATGATGTGAAAGTTGTGCTGACACTAAACTGCAGACATCAGGCTGATATTATACTGATCCACACTGAGGATCTTCATGGTAAAGTCTGTTTTCTTCTTCTCTGGTTTAGTCCATTGACTGCAGCAGAACAATGTTCACATTTCAAACAGTGAGACTCAACGTATGGCCCGCGGCCCACACGCGGCCTGCCCACCTTTCCTGATTCAGAGAGAGGGGACCCTGATTAACTGTGTAGTGTTCTTCCTCACAGTTCTAAGTATCAGACACAACAATGAATAATCCACAGCTGACTGTCTTTAGCAGGTCAAAGGTCACGGCACACAGCAGACAGTGGGAAATATTATAACTCTGATCATTTATCAGCACATATCCATATGTATAAAAACAAAGCTGACACTGTGAGACTTGATCAGAGGTGTGATCATCACAGCAGAGGCCTTTGTGTCAAAGTCACTGAGGATCAAACAGAAACACATGAAGCAGATTTTCCTGTTCTGGCTTTTTATAGCAGATAACCTTCAAAATATTCTGCAGTCCATCAAAAACTGAAGCAAACCATGAATCAACATGTGAACATGAGCTGATGCTGCTGAAGTGAAGCAAAGTTACAGAGGTTTGATTACAGACACAGCTGAGAGTTTGTAATCTGTCATCATTTTAAAAGGTTTACATTTCTTCAGTATTGAACAGCAGAAATGAGGCTTTGTTTTGGGAGGCCGACAGCAGTGAACACAACAGCAGACTGGTGCGTAATAAGCAGTGAATAATGCAGGAAACAGATTTTTGAAGGTAAACTGTTCTTGAAGTACACTGAGAGAGAGAGAGCTGTGCAGGAAGTAAACGTCAAAGTCAGAGAGAATTCATGACGATGTTCATCAAACGTAAAGCGTAGTTTGGATCTTCTTCTGCTGCTGGTTCACTCAGTTTTGGTTGGAGACAGATGAAACCTGCAGCTTCAGGATCTGTGAGCTGTCCACTTTCAGCCCCGACGGCGTGTCCGTGTACGTGCCGTCGAGTGAACGATCCACGCTCTGTGTTTCCATCTTTGTGTGTTTAGCTGCTCTCATTTACTGTTTTATCTGTTTGCTTGTTGTTGAAATACTTTTGGGAGCTTTAACCTGAGATTCTGGCAAAATACATTTATATTAAAAATCGATTCAGGATTGAATGAATCAACATCGCTTTATTCAAATTAGAACCATTTAAATAGGAAAATCCATTTTTTTACAGCCGCCTCTAATGCTGGGTAATGTCAGCTGGTCCATGTGCAGCTGGCTGTGAGGCTCAGGGAGCGTCTACAAAGTGCAACACTGAAAGAACATCATCCATAAATATTGAGTAATAACTGGACTCTCATACAGCGAGACTCAAATGCCTTTAAACATCAGCTTATCCTGCTGATCCAAGTCCAACACTGAGTTTGTAAAAACATGTTTGTCAATCGTTTTGTTTGGTTTCTGAGGAAAATGATTCAATAACTTGCTGCTAATACACAACATTTCATCATATGTCCTCATAACCCTCTTTTGTCTGACCATTTGATCCCATTTGAATTTGCAATAAAGGATCCACAGAGTTTGGTGACAATAATGACAGTAGATGTTTGTGTGAAAGTGCTGGAAGCAAATGAGTGTGTGATGTTCTGTCAGTGTTGCACTTTGTAGACGCTCCCTGAGCACTGGTCTCACAGCCAGCTGCACATAGAGACCAGTGTTGTTAGTCCAGGTCAGAAGATGACTTGTTGGAATGAAAATGAGCTTGTAGTTTGTCTGCTTTAATAATGTGACTGGAAAAAGGTGTTGGACTTCAAATATGTCCATTTCTTTCACACTTCACCTTTAAAAGTGAAGCCTTGTGGTTCCTGGAAGGAAAAACACGACTTTTTCAAGTCTTTGTCCTGTTTTTATGAGAAATGTACGACTTTAATGTGAAACATTCAGAGTTTTTTCTCTTGTTGTGTTTGTTTGAAGCTGCTTCCTGTTGGCTTCAGCTGTTTGGAGTTTCCATTTTCTAAACTTCTACATTCTGAACCTTCTTCAGCTCTGAACAGATGATGAAACACTGAATGATTTCAAGCTCACACTTTGTCTAATAAACTTACATCTTTCATTCTTTATACAGATTGATGAACTGTGGTTTGTCAGAGATCAGCTGTGATTATCTGGCAGCAGCACTGAAGTCCAACCCCTCCCATCTGAGACAGCTGGAGCTGAGCTCCAACAACAAGCTGCAGGATTCAGGAGTGAAGCATCTGTGTGGTTTCCTGGAGAGTCCAGGATGTGGACTTGAAACTCTGGGGTCAGTCAGCATGTTTTAGTTGTGCTGAGATGAATATGATGTGAAAGTTGTGCTGACACTAAACTGCAGACATCAGGCTGATATTATACTGATCCACACTGAGGATCTTCATGGTAAAGTCTGTTTTCTTCTTCTCTGGTTTAGTCCATTGACTGCAGCAGAACAATGTTCACATTTCAAACCTTCAAAGAAGAAGAAAAATCCTCCACTGGATAATTCACTGTGAAACTCTCAAACTCTTCATTCCACCTTAAAGTCTGTCTGACACTGAAATCCAAAGCAAAATGTGCGTTTGCTTTACAGACAGCAGTCCAACACAAACATACACACATCATCCAAAACACAGTGCTATGAAAAAGTCCTTTGGCTTAGCAGGGATCAGCTTACAGGTAGAATACAGCTGCTGGATGGGATTAGCATGTCATAGCTATCTACCAAACTGCTAACTGGGGGATTTCAGGCCATCTATGGATCATTTTTGCTAACTGTTTATTCAGCTTAGGCTCACAGGGCTGCAGCCTGTGCCCTAGCTGTCATAGGGCAAGAGGCGTGGTCCACCTGCACAGGTGAGCAGTCCATCACAGGGCCAACAGAGAGAGACAGAGAAGCACTCTCTCACATCCACACCTACAGCCAATTTAGAAGCACCAATGAACCTAAGCAGCATTTCATTGGACTGTGGGAGAACATCCAACCTCCACAGAAAGGCCAACAAGCTTCAACCTACAACCTTCTTGCTTTAAGGCACTAGTGCGAACCACTTTTCCCCATTTCAGCCCAAATCCTGCATCTTCCTGTTTCTGACTCCAGGCCAGCTCCACTAACACTTTCTCATCAGACACTGCCACCTAGTGGAGGAAGTCTTAGTTCCATTTGAAGCTTCAGATGACAGTTAGTTCCTTTACAAAGAGGTGGAGGTGGTGGGGCCACAGCACCATCATCACTGAGTGCTAGGGATGGGTATCATTTAGGTTTTATCTGGTAACTGCCAACCCTGTACTTTTGAAACGGTGCTTAAAGAATGGAGAACACAAACTTTGTCCAAAAACCTCTCATGTTTAACTGTTTTCCACTTTTTCTTTGGTCATTTTAGCCTTTTTGGCCAGGGTGACGGGAGTATCTGCCATCAAACAAGAAGACAGACATATGTAACTACGACGGTGTTTGCTAGTTCACCTTACATGCATTAATGTAATAACGTGGTTAGCCTACTCAACGTAAATTACACACAAACAACATTTAGCTACTCACGCAGAGAAGAACGGCTGCTGCTGTCATCATCATCATCATCATTTCTGCTACACTGGCAGGGCTAGGGGCCAGGACTCTCCTCTTCGGGTTCTTGGGGGATGTTGCTAACTCCGGGTTTGATAACAGGCACCACACCCGTAGTAGATGCGCTCGGTCTTGCAGCAAGCTATCAAATACGGTGCATTTCTCGGCTTTTAAAAAAACGCTATGCGTTGCTAGGTGTTTCATCAGGTTCAAGGTGTTACCTCCTTTGCACAGTATCACCTTAAAGCACTTGTTGCAGGCTGCTGAGTTTGCATCTTTTGCTGTGAAGTACAGCCAGACTTTGACCGCTTCGCCTTGGGCATTTTTAATCTGTAGCTCTGCTCTAAAAGAATGTACGTACCTGGGCCCGCCTGCTAGGGCTGCACGATTAATTGTTAGAAAATCGCGATCTCGATTCATACTTATGTGCGATCTCATTTCCAAATGACAACGATTTAAAAAAAAAGAAAAAAAAAAAGACGGCGACGATTGTACCGCATTTTGATCCGGGACGTACTCTGCATGAAAACAAGCGCTCACTCTTCCTGCTCAACAAATGACAAGGGCGGAGCCTTATACCATGTGATACAGAAGCTGTGCCGTGTGATGCTAAAATTAGCAGGGAAAAAACAACGGCGAGCACGTCAGGGATGACGAGAAAGTGACAGGAGAAAATCCGTCCCGGTCAACCACCCAAACATCAATAACGGGAACCTTATACAGGCTTCCCTATACCCGTCGAACTCCCGCAGGCACAAAGAAATTACAGAGGCCATCACTTATCACTGACCAAAGATATGGCTCCCATCAACACTGTGCAAAACGAGGGATTTAGGAAAATGATCAACACCCTAGACCAGGGGTGTCGAACTCCAGGCCTCGAGGGCCGGTGTCCTGCAGGTTTTAGATATCACCCTGGGTCAACACACCTGAATCAAGTGATCAGTTCATTACCAGGCCTCTGGAGAACTTCAAGACATGTTGAGGAGGTAATTTAGCCATTTAAATCAGCTGTGTTAGATCAAGGACACATCTAATACCTGCAGGACACCGGCCCTCGAGGCCTGGAGTTCGACACCTGTGCCCTAGACAAACGCTACACAGTGCCGTCCCGCAACTATTTTTCTGTTGTTGCACTACCTGCTCTATACACGCAGTGTCGAGCAACGGTGGAGACGGAATCTCAAGCAGTACAACATTTTGCCGCAACAACAAAACGTGAGACATTTGTTGTTTTTATGTTTATTTATTGTTTTTATGTTCAGTCTCAACTGTTATGAAGTTGATGAGCAGTTAATAAGTGCAATAAATATTTATACTGGAAAAGAAAATCGTGAGAGAATCGTGATCTCAATTCTAAGCAAAAAAATCGTGATTCTCATTTTATGCAAAATCGTGCAGCCCTACTGCCTACTATTCTTGTACAGGTAAAATATTTGGCTAGAATCTAAAGTGTATGACATCTCAGGAAAAAAAAGCTGCTTTTCGGTCTGGTTACTATTTAATTTCGTTCTTTGAATTCTTTTGGCGGCAAAGAAAGACTGGACCCAGGGTGCTCAAAGCTCAAAAAATGATCTTTATTTTACTATCCCGGGAACGAAGACCTGAACACACGAACACACACGCTCAGGTCTGAAAGCAGCAGCAGCCAGCATGGTTATTTATATATTTCGGCAGCACGTCACACACTCTAAGTTTTGATCAAAACACTCTGCTTAGTTTCACTTTCTGTCTGCACCTCGTGCTCTGCAAAAGCATGCAGTTTCCTGTCAGTACTTTTGGCTCGGACTCTACTCAGAGCTGGCCCTCTCTTATTAAAATACATAAAATATTATAATCAGCAAATAAGCACTAAGAATATATATTTAAATCCCAACATTACTACCGTTTATGTCAGAACTGGTGCCATAATGGCACCGGATACCAGTACCCATCCCTGCTGAGTGCCATAGGACACTTAACTTTTGTTTCCATATGCTGGGAACTTCCTGTTGTTCCAAGGAGGACTGGAAAATGTGTGAAAATCTCCCAGTCAGTTCCTCACAGCACACTTCAATCATTTCCCTCCCACAGCATCAGGACCAGGGCTTTTTCTCTCTTTGCTCCCACTAAGAGATTTCCACACAAACACCTCATCAGTGGGACTCTCAGAGCTACCAGCCCTTTGCTACAATCACAAAGCTCTTCATTGAAATCAATGATATCAAAGCTGGAATCCAATGAGTCCAAGTCTTCTGCTGATTCAGCATCACATTCATCTTTGCTCCTTGTTCTGCATCCCCACCATGGACTTCATTCCTTTCCAAGCCAGCCTTGAGTGTCCTTTATTCAGCTCATCCTCTGCTTTACTTTTACACCTGATTTTAGCTGCTTTATCTCTCTTTCAACAAGTTTCTGTGCCTCAATCTTTTTCTTCTCTCCCTCATAACAAGACAGCTTCTTCTGCCTGAGAACATGTTGGAGTGATTTACTAATCCAGGGCTGCTTATTGGGGAAAATACTTCCTGTTTCCAAAGTAATCCCCATTTTTCCCAGAAAGAAATGTAAGTAGAAATCGATGATCTAAGTGAGAACATGAGCCTTTAAAAAGTCCCAGTGGGTGCAGTCAAAGCAGTCCCTCAGTCCCAGTATAGAGTCTTTGGTCCAGACTGGAACAACTGTGTGCCCAGTTTGAGCTCTCTTCAGTCCTGTGACCTGACAGACCCAGAGGGGCCATCACATCACATTTAGAAGCTCCCCTAATGGAGCCACAACACATGTCCAACACTTAGTCTGTCTTGTTGGACCAACTGGAAGAAATGATTCAAGGACTTAGTCACAGAACAGAGATTCAAATCTCCAAAATCCAACTGGCTGCATCAGGACATATAGTCTGAAACTCTGCACAGTTTCCTGTTTGAAGCTGCTTCCTGTTGGCTTCAGCTGTTTGGAGTTTCCATTTTTTAAACTTCTACATTCTGAACCTTCTTCAGCTCTGAACAGATGATGAAACACTGAATGATTTCAAGCTCACACTTTGTCTAATAAACTTACATCTTTCATTCTTTATACAGATTGTGGGGCTGTGGTTTGTCAGAGATCAGCTGTGATTATCTGGCAGCAGCACTGAAGTCCAACCCCTCCCATCTGAGAGAGCTGGAGCTGAGAGGAAATAACCTGAAGTATCCAGATGTGAAGCAGCTGTCTGATCTTCAGCAGAGTCCAGACTACAGACTGGAGACTCTGAGGTCAGTAGAGTGATGGAGTGAGTGGGTGGTGCTGTCAGCAGTATTGTACTAAACACAGTCAGTATGAAACAAAGATCCAGTGTTTCCTGTAAAGCTGCAGCTTCTCAGTGAAGCTGTGAGAGGAGAATGGTGACAGGCTTCAGGATTGGACACAAACACTTCCTGTTTCTGACCTTTATGGTCACCATAGTAACGGCTGACATGCTCTGATCAAACACTGTCAACAGCCAATCAGCTCTCTGAACAAAGCAGCACGCAGACCAATGACTGCATTCATTTCCAAGTTTAAAGCAGTGAAGAACACAGTCTGTAGGTGAGGAAGAATTTAGTGAGAGCAGATGTTTGGATGGAATTCCTCCAGTTAACAGCTGGAACTGTCCATCTGGATTGTTGGGTTTGTTGTTGGGGTTCCTACAGAGCTCAGAGTGGACACACCAAGGTTCTTCTAATGAATGAAAGTCCAAACTCAAACTAGGAGGGAAAAACATTTTCATCAACTTCAATAAAAATCCAAAGATTAGAAAAAGTGAAGCAACAATGAGTCCTAGTACAGTCCCAGCACTGAAGTCCCTGCTGCTCTTTATACTGGATGTGCTGCATCACTGACTGACAGCTGATGAAGAGTCTCTGGAAACACTCGTTTATCTCCTCTGCTCTTCCTTCTTCTCTCTGCAGGTGGAGGTGATGATGGTAAACAGGACGGTGTGTGTGCTGAGAGAGGAGGAGCTGTGTCCTGATGATCCAGAGAGGTTGAAGCAGCAGCAGCTTGTGTGTAGAGACGCTCTGACTGGGCCATGTTACTGGGAGGTGGAGAGGAGAGCTTCATCCAGCAGTGACTGACAGAGGAATGAGAAGAAGTGCAGATGACTGTCAGTGCTGCAGAGTGAACTGCTCTGAGAACAGCGCCACTGTCAGACACAATGTAGAGTCCAGCATCATCCCTGTGTGTCCCTCTGGATCTGACAGAGGATCATCAGTGTATCTGGACTGCTCTGCTGCTGCTCTGTCCTTCTACAGTCTCTGCACAGTCTCTGTCTGACTCTGGCTTCAGACCCTCCTGGATCAAACTCACCTGGAAAGACTTTCAAATTCAAATTTTATTTGTCACACACACAACCATACCCAGTATGACATGAGGTGAAATGCTTGAAGCTGTGCAATGCCATTAAATGACAGTGGTTTTACACCATTTACAATTTACAGGTTGTCAGGTTTTGTATTGTTGATTATCATTTATGCTTTATCTACTTATATATGCTTAGTTTTATAATTAGTTTTAGATTGGTAGAGGTTTGATCCTTAATAGTCTGCAAAGGCTTGGTGTGCATTCCAGAGTGTTCTGGCATTCACACCTACATCCTGGGAGCATGGGAGAGGTCGTACCTTGTCTTATTGATTTATGGTAGGATAAACGTATCTGTAAATGTTAGGGAAAATGTTCTAAAACACTTCTTCAGTAAAGACTCAGAGAAGAGAAAACACACAGAACTTCTTGCTAGCAAGGGCAGCCTCCACTCTAAGAGACTCCAGTGAGAGAACTGCCCCGGTCTTTATTTATACTCCATTGTGTGTGTGTGTGTGTGTGTGTGTGTGTGTGTGTGTGTGTGTGTGTGTGTGTGTGTGTGTGTGTGTGTTGATCAAAGGGTCATATAACATGAAAGCACAAAAGGTACATCCTTGGTCATAAAGAGGGTAGTCTCCCCCACCCTAGATGGCACGGTGAGGAGGTCCAGCAGTTAAAGCACTTAGACTAAAACAGACATAGCTACGTTAAAACAATAAAACAAGGTACGACCTCTCCCATGCTCCCAGGATGTGGGGGTGAACCAAGCCTGCTAAAAATCACACATCCTGTCACTACCAAATAACTACAAACAGCATCCTACCATAAGCAAACTTATATCACTAAAAGATTATACTGACTACTAAATACAATTTTCCATTGACAATATCTGTTTTAGTCTAAGTGCCTTTTGTTTAGATGAACTGCTGGACTTCCAGCGTTCGTCTGTGCACATCCTTTATCTATTAAAATTACAGAAGGAGAAGAAAGTAATCATCAGAGCAGGAATCATGATAAATGATAAATAGATTACCAGTACATACAAACATAACACTTGGATAATTTCTCTGATAACGCTGCATTGGATGGGTTTATTAACTGTGGGCTGAAATTGTACTACAGTCTGCTGGTGAGGAACTTTTTTGAGTGTTGAATAAAATGTCCTCCACAATCTGTATATGAATTGTCATTAAAACCACAGAGATTATAAAGGAAAGAAAAGTGGGACAAAGCCCATCAACATATAGTGTATATTTTCTGAAACATTACAAAGATGCAGGTAATTCTGGGTTCACCTGAATTACAGATTAGACTGGTGGACAAACAGATGTTGTGTACAACTGGTGACAGCATCAGTGACAACAAATTAATCAGGAAGGCTGGAAGCAGAATTAGGAGGCGTCAGAGTCAGCGAGGGTCAGAGATCGACGAACAAATTGCCCACCTTCATGGATAATGCATCCCCCTCAGAAGGATTCAAAATTAGGCCACGAAGAACAGTTCAGGAAACCTATTTTGTTTCGTCTGTGAAACTGTATAAATGAAATGTAAATTATGTTAAAGGCAAACACATTTGTAAGCCATAAGAAACAAACATGCTTTGCATTATACCTTCAAACATCTGTATAGATTTGATACATTATTTATTAATGGTGATATTTTTGACAATGCTTTTAAACTTGATAAACAAATCAGCTCTGTAGTTAAGGGATCTTTTTATCATTTGCGGATTTTAGCCAAAGTCAAGTCTTACCTTTGCAGGAACTATCTAGAAAGAGTGGTCCATGCTTTTATTACTTCACGGCTGGACTACTGCAATTCCCTCTATGCTGGCCTAGATCGTTCCTGTCTACATCGCCTTCAACTGGTGCAGAACGCTGCCGCTCGCCTGTTGACCGGTTCAAAAAAAAGAGACCACATCACTCCGGTTCTCTGCTCTCTCCACTGGCTCCCAGTTGCCTTTAGGATTGATTTTAAAATCTTATTGCTGGCTTTTAAGGTTTTAAATGGCACTGCACCTTCTTACCTGTCAGAACTCCTTAGTACTTATCGCCCCAGGAGATCTTTGAGGTCAGCCGACCTGATGCTTTTAGATGTTCCCAGGTATAAATTAAAGACAAAGGGAGAGAGGGCGTTTGCTGTGGCTGCACCCAGACTGTGGAACAGTTTACCTCCTCACGTCAGACTCTCCAAAAGCCTAGAAACTTTTAAAACCGCTCTTAAAACTCACCTCTTTTCATTGGCTTTTAGAAAGGTTTAATTTATTTGTTTTATATATTTTTATTTTATTTTTATCAGCGAGGTGTTATTACGAAATTGTGTTATATTGTATTTTTATCTGTATTTACTGTACAGCACTTTGGTCAGCCTTGGTTGTTTTTAAATGTGCTCTATAAATAAACTTGACTTGACTTGACTATTAACTGAATTTGCTAACATGTCTTACATAGTGAGAGTATTTCTTTCACTGATGATATTTCAGTGATATGTATTTTTTATGACTAAATAATGCTCTATCGAACACCTGGCAATAACAGCAGGTGTGGCAATTTTGTAATTTGTTGTTTAAATTTGATATTATTGTAGGCAGTATATTTTCTTAGCCTTTGTCATACTCATGCTTAACCCTCTCAGGCTCAAATTAAGTTTTTGTTGCTAATGCACAAAATAATACCTGCAGTGGTACTTCTGAGTAAAAAACTCATGAAATATGTATGTGGGGTGATCAGGTTGTTAGCTTTTAACTGTTGCAAATCTGCAACGCCTGCCTTGAGAGGGTTAACACAGCAATCTCAGAAACAGTACAGTAATTTTGGGTGTGGCTCACTGGGTAAAAAGTGGAGATGGCCTAGAGTCAGAATCCAGTGAAATATCAGTGTCACCTCTTACAGTTTTTGTGTAATCTGAGCTCAAAGATGAGGATATTAAAAGTACAGTACTGTATATTGGGTAAATTTTACTGTAAATTTTCTCTGAATCGTACAGTAATTTTTGCTGTGGATCACAGGGTGAAAAGTGGAGATGAACCAAAACTGGGAGTGGATTGTGAAGTACAATAGTGTCAGGACACAAAAGACTGCGTTTCTAAGCCAGTCGGCACCCGTACCGTAATATGCATAAGAATAGTGCAACAACATTTTAGGTGCGGCTGGCTTGACTGTGTCGTCCTAAGTGAGGGCTCACTTGACCGCGGTCAAATATGGTGCTGGAGAAACAAACTACAGAGAACTTTGTAAAGAGAGTATTGAGTGCTTTGGCGATGTAAATGGACTGGTTCTTATATAGTACTCAAAGCACTTTAAAGAACTTGCCTCATTCAGGTGTACGCAAGCACTTTTCTCTGTAAGCACTTTCTGTGTAATGTTCACACACATTCGGAGAGCAACTCTGGGTTGGTATCTTGCCCAGGGATATTTGGCATGCAGACGGGGATTGAAGCACCTTCCTCTACTACCTGAGCAAAGCCGCCCCATGTTCGTCTGTGCACAGATTTCTTTCAATACAGTATTATCACAATTGTGCAAAAATACAGGCATGAAAGCTTAAAGTGCGCGATCACAATAAAGGTGACGCTCAGAGACTGACTGAGTGATCTGAGAACTCATCAGCGCTCATCACTGCCTTCACTTACTTGCTGCTATGGGTGCAGGAATAACACAGTTATGCAGTTACTTTCTCAGTCTGCTAGAGCCTCCACTTGAACGCAAGAACCTTCATTTATCTTCTCAAACGGAATTCAAAATGTTTTTTACATATAAATCGCAGAAGCATCGATCCACACATTCAAAGAAGAACAACCCAACAAACTCTTCATAAAACTCCAAGAGATATGAAAATCTTTATTTCTGTCTATTCTGTGTTGTTAATAACATCACATCTTCACATAGTAGCAAAAACATATTAAAAAAACATTAATCTCAACATGCATACTGTACTTCAAGTTTCTCTCATGGAAAGGCCAGTGTTACTTTTATAGTATCCTTTCCATAAATATCATAAATATCTTTACCCATGTAGTGGAATTATTTTATTTTTTCATTTTAGTTAACAAGTATAATGTGACCACATTCACTTTTTATCAGGACAAGCTACACCACCACGGTGGTTAGCATACAATAACACTGCCTTGTTCTCAAAGCTTCTTGCTAACTGTACTTTTTTCTGAGATGTTCTCTTTAAGTAAGGATACTGAAAGTGTAAGCAGTGTATACGGTCACATCACGTGCTTAAGGTTGTGTTAGCACTGATAATTCCTTCACAGTTCTTTAAAGATGCTGAAGTCATCATATCAGCTGTAAATGCAGTGCTGCTGCTGTCCTTACGCTATACTTTCAAGCATCACACTTTCTTACTGACCAGTTTATTTCCACTTTTTATGCTCTAGTATGGTGTGACTGAATGAAGTCAGCAAACCAAATTCTGTCCATCTGAGGATGAGAAAAAACTTGCATGAAATGGGAAGAATGAGATGAAGATGGCTCCTATGCTTTAGACGTGGCACTGTTTCTGCCATTGTAAGTACGCTAATGCTTGAAAGATCCATTAAAAGTCTGACACTTCACTCTTCAGCTGGAGCGTCCATCAAGTTTTACATTCCAGGTTTCCTCGTTGGGATTACGACTCAGACGATGATGTGAAAAATTAGTTATTACATTAAACCCATAAAATCAACACTGGCAAAAAAGCCGTGCACTTCACAGAGCAGCTTTCTATGGCCGAGCAGCTCCTGCAGGTGTAAGGTGTAGGTGTCACAGCACTCTGGTCCAAAGAGGTTATGTGCAGCATGCAGACAGAAAATGGCTTTACAGAACATGACTGAATGTTGAGGCACCAAAACACACTCAGTCTGCCCCTCAGTCTGATCAAGAAGAAAACCTGATTGCGCGCTTCATAACATCAGTATGATGATGTCCCAGAGGCCATGTTCAGGTTATTCTCCCGTCCACACTGAGCGGGCGGATCAGTGGAGTCTGCATTAGCTTTAACAGAAAGGTCTGATTTAAGCAGGTAAGCTGAATAGACAAGAAAAGCTAGAAAGCTTTATCAACTATAACCCCAGCGAGGACCTTGACAGGTGTCTTGTGTACAGGTGAAGGCTGGACAGTCAGCAGGATACCTTCCTAACATTTGTCATTCCCAGCATTGAACCGTTTCCTGGCACAGCCTCAGTGAAACAGAGCATCGTTTCCACCCCACAGTTACAGACAGGCTGTGCTTTTCTTTGGTAACACCGTCGAATGAGCCCCGTGTCCTCTCTCAGTAGCTGCTTTCGTGTCCTGTCAGGATGTACAGGCTGCTCAGTGCTGACGGGTCATCAGTCGGTGTGCTCTGAAGGATGATGGCTCTGCACATTGTCAGCAAATGAGAAGGAGATGAGTTGTAAAGGAGAGCCAGAGAAAGGCAGTACTAACCTAAAGCCAGTGCCTCCACCTGCTTCTACTCCTCCCACCTCTAGTACTAACACTACTCTACTGATACTACAACCACTGTAGTTTGACTTTAATGCTACACACTGGTACAGTACTGGTACACTTACTGGAGTTTTACTCCTGTTCCTGCTCATCACCACGCCTACTACTTTTTTAAACTTTATGATAAGTGTGAACATTTACACACCAGCATACAAACAAGTTTAAAGTAGAAAAAAGGAAGCAAAGAGCTGAGAAATACATAAAACATAACACAGAAGAAAAAGAAACCTTTGCAGGGATTCCTTCTACACCCAGTTTGAGTAAAAACTAACTGAAACACAAGGAAAGAAGATAAGATCCACTAAATAAGGGTTGTATAATAATACTTAGTACTGGCAGCCAGCAGCGCTAAGCCTCAGCCTCCCAGTAGACACACCTATGGTACCGATTTAAAATCCTACATGTCTTTGTTCTCAGGTTATCACGTTCACAAACTTTGGTGTCCACGCTATTTGCCTGCCAGGCTGACAATGATTTAGATCACAGAAACATTTTTAAGCTGTTATTCCTGGTTTCACAGTGGAAAACTCCGGGTAACGTCCATTATCTTTGCTCCTGTATAAGACTTTCCTGAATGCTGAGGTTTGGTCTTCCACATGAAATTCAGTACTTTTGTTTCAGTTTCATTAATGATGCATTGATTTTGGACATCGATGTAATATATATGTGATACACGACAGTCTTTGAGTCCGTCCTTCTCATATATAATCCCACTGTTTTTGCACTTCAGATGATTCCAGTAATGACTGATTTAAAAAAGAAAAGTGAAATGTTTCTAATGAACTCACCACGATTCTTATTTCAAACTTCATTAAGAGCTGCTGGATCAACAGGGGTGTCCTGGATTTGTTAGTAATATAATATAGTAATATATTATTATTAGTTTTAATTATTTAGTCAAAAATCAATTCCAGACTGCTCTGAAAGAAATCAAAAAGAAAAGGACATTTTCTGAAGACTGAGCTTTAATGCCAGATATCTATACGATCCAAATGTAAACACACACTTGTAGTTACTGAAATTATTCATTTTCACAGGTTGTGTGTCAATTGTTTGAGAAAACCTGGTGTTAATGTCCCCTCCTCCCACAAAAATGATCAAAAGGAAGTGCTGAGGTTATTATCAGGATGTCCTAAAAGCTCTCAGTTAATCCAACATGCTGCAGCGAGAGTCCTGACAGGGACTAGAAACAGAACATTTATTGGCTCCAGAATAAAAGATTCAAAATCCTCACATAAAAGGTTTTGAATAATCAGGCCCTGTCTTATCTTAATGACCTTATAGTACCATATCACCCCATTAGAGCACTTCGCTCCGAGTATTTAAAAGTAAAATGGGAGCCAGACCCTTCGGTTTCCAGGCCCCTCTTGGTAAATGGTAAATGGACCGGTTCTTATATAGTGGTTTTCTACTCTGAGCACTCAAAGCTTGCCTCATTCACCCGTTCACACCCATTCATACTCTGACGGATGCACCGGAGAGCAACTTTCATGCAGGATATCTGGCATGTAGACGGGGAGTAGGTGACCTGCTCCCCCACCTGAGCTACAGCCACCACTTCTGTGGAACCAGCTTCCAGTTTGGGTTTGGGAGACGGACACCCTCTCTACTTTTAACATTAGGCTTCAAACTTTCCTTTCTTCCCTGAATCCTCCCTTAGTTAGCCTAAGTCTAGGCTGCTGGTGGGTTCCCGTGATGCACCAAGTGTTTCTTCTTCAGTCGCCCTTTTCACTCACTATCTATTTAAACACCTCTCTGCATTCAATCATTAGTTGAGAATATTCTCTGGCTCTCTTCCCCAGATTGTCTTTGTCCCGTCTTCCTCCTCTCACCCCCCCCAACCGATCGCAGCAGATGCCCGCCCCTCCCCCAGCCTGGTTCAGGTTTTCACCTGCTAAAAGGGAGTTTTTCACCTTTGTGCACCATAATTGCAGGGCCTTTACCTTACAATATACAGTGTCTTGAAGTGACTATTGTTGTGATTTGGTACTAGCATAAAGAAAATTAGCACTAAGGAAATTAGTTTTCTGTACAAAGTGTCAGGTAGACGGTAGTTGGTAACTTTAATGGCTGTTTTTCTTTGGAGGGCTGCATGCAAACACATAGGCTGCATTTCCTAAATCCTTGGATCTGAGTAACCAACAGAACAAACACTCTAGTGTGACTCCTGCTTTAATGCTACCATTAATGCTAGCAGTATTCATGCTACTTCCACATGCTACTCTGAAAATCACTTCCAGGTCTATTAACAATAGTATCAAGAAAAATACTATCCTGATTACTTCTGATGTACTAGGATTACTAGTTTCTCACAGTGATTGATAGCTCTTGTCAGCATACAGTTAACATACCTGTTTGTTCCCAGAACTCTGAACACACGACTCTCATCTGTAATTTCTTGTGTTACCTGCACATAAAGTGAAAATTCACATGTGTAATGACTTAGAACAAATATGATAAGCACATGATACGAGCTCAGCCAACGTTGGATGAATTTACTAGTTCATCACCTCATCTGAAACTCCTCCCTTTGAGGCCATGCTTCCAGAACGCCAGCACACTATCCTGCAAGCAGACTGACAGAACAGGAGGTGTCACTCAGCTTTCAGGACACACATCAGCTCTCATTCACTCTGTTTGTCACATCATTATTTCTACCTAGTGTTTCAATGGGGAAGTCAAAGACTATTTCTGCAGCCAGCTGTCTGGATGGAAGTCCTTGCAGGTTCACGATCTTTACAGTTCCTGTCCAAACGGTACACAGATTGAGAATGAGCACGAAAGACATTTGAAGGATTCACAATATGCGAGGGGACTTACTTTCCAAGGTGATGAGAACAGTGTCTCGGTCCAGCTGGGTTACCTGCACGACTCTGAGTGCTCCACTATCTCCTGATGCACGGAAAGAAGGAAGCTTGTTGAAACAAGTTGTCTTAGGGCGAGAGGCGGGGTGCACCCTGGACAGGTCCCAGTCTGTGGCAGGGCTAACACATAGACACAGACAACCATTCGCACACATTCACACCTATGGGCAATTTAGCGTTTCCAATGAACCTGTCCCCTAACTGCACGTCTTTGGACTGATGCCACTTTTCCATAATGTTGTGACACAGGCGTGTTTCTCCAAGCAGCACTGTGTTAGGACTGCAGACAGGCTTAACACAGAGCTCTGTTCTCACAGTACATACATTATCTTCATGAAATGTGCGAGACATTCACAAAAAACCTGTCAATTAGTCTGCTATGTGATCTAATGGTGCATGCTGGCGTTGAACTGTGTGCTGATAACACTGTTCCTGTAGCACAGAAAACACATGGTAACCATTCAGTTACACGAGCTTGGACCCAGAGAAGGTGCTGTTGGTGTTTTTGGACGGCGTTTATACAACGTTTCTTTTATTTAGTCTCTAAAATCTTGTTGGGCTTGAATAAAAAGTATGCATATGTTATTAAAAAAAACAATGCATGCTTCAGATTCTGATATGCTGTCTGTCTACTTTTATGTAATTCAGGTCTAATGGCTGGTTTGCATTGTGGAAATCGGGTTAGAGTTAGAAAGGAAGACATTTATTCAGGTGGCAAGTTCAACATATCTGTACAAACCTTTAGATGCATGAACTTTTGAAGAGGCTCATACCACAAGAGTAAAACCAGGCCAGATGGGACAGCCCCGCACAGAAATGTGCTATCTGTGTATGGGTTTCTTGCTGAAACAGAGAGAGCAGGACTAAGTGTCTGCAGTTGTTCTCTGTGAACAAACAGACTGACCAGAGTAACTCGGCATTGCTTACCTACACTGCACCTCCTACAACCTTTAGTGTCAGGAATCTTTACAGATATGGCAAACTTTCTGTGGCCAACAGAGAATATCCAGGTCAGAACAAGCAGACAAAATTGGGTTTACAGTATCCTCCTTCCTCAAAATCAAGTGGTAGCATCATACATGACATTATTAACACTGCTGCACCTACAGCTCCTGTTTCCCTGCATCTGTGATGGCGTGTCGTACCTGAGACTGATCCGCTCAGTGAGGCGGTTGGTGCTGAGCGACAGGCTGCTGTGTTTCTTGTGCAGATGTCCTTTCTGTTCAAACAGAGCTGGCAGGCTGTGCGAGTAAAGCTGGGCCGACTTGCCTGCAGGATGGAGCCTTTTTAGAGCAGCATATTATCGAGTGGACACAATGTTCTCCGTTTGTGTCACGCTGTTTGTTACCTGATACGGACATCAGCAC
This sequence comes from Maylandia zebra, assembly GCF_041146795.1. NCBI lineage: Eukaryota > Metazoa > Chordata > Actinopteri > Cichliformes > Cichlidae > Maylandia > Maylandia zebra. Next base: position 53,107,573 of record NC_135169.1, read on the forward strand.
ATTGTTCAGAACATATAGCCATATACATCGCTGAGGGAGGAGCTGTGGGGAAAAGACAAGCAGTTCACTGAGACTTCAAACATCCAGCTTCAGTCATCAGACTGTTCCAGAAACATCATTTCCTGGTTTTCAGTGCTCCTCCTTTCATCAGGAGCTGCACTCCTTACTCAGGTTTTTCAGGGTGATGCGATTAATGACTTGCACTTTTTTGTTATTACTTGCATTTTTACACAATGCTCTTCTACTCTGACTGACACTTTCAACTACCAGCTTGACCACGCATCACTCTTTTCTACCTCAAAACGACCAGTTACACATGTCTGCATGAATTCTGCACGCACGTTTGCACTACAAGCTGCACACAAACACGTGTGCACATCCATGATTTACTCCAAACCTAACTTAACCTTCGGCGCTTTTTAACTTTCAACCCCTTCAGTGGAAACATTGGGAGAAGTTTGCCAGTGTGGTATTATAATATTATTTTATGCCACGTTAGACCCCTAATTGAAGATTGTGAATTATTATGTAGTTTTAGTTTGCATTATCCTCCTGAATTAGAAGAAGGTGATAACTCTTGCATTTGTTAAACTGATTTGCATTACATTAGACTGCTGATTTATTGTGAATGAATGATATTGTTTCATGATGCATTATACTGCTGAGTTATAAGAAATACTGTTTGCAGAAAGTCATCGCCTTATTCGTCTGATTAGAAGAGAACAGAACATACTGGAGTTTTCTGCCCCATCTCAGCAGGAGCAGATAAACAGGGAGCCAAGGTCGTAGCTTAGGCGCTGTGTGAGAGAAAGGATGTGAATGTTTAGGCTTTTATGATTAGGTGGAGGCACCAGAGGCTATAAGGGTTTGATCAATGCTCCACCATTTTGAGATCTGATGTTGTCTGCGTACGGTGTCCATCTCCCACGCGTGTGATCATTAAAATCATCGTTTGACTCAACCCGGCCGGACCAGTGTTGTTATTTTGGTTTTTCCTCTTGTATCCATCCCCAATATTTGAACTCGTAACACCATCAAACTCCTCGTTGGAGGGGAGAGGGAGGGGAAACAGGAGGACAAAGGAGGGCGGGAACAACTGAGCTGTAGTGCTTTTTTTTTCAACTGTGCAATATTTGCAATATTGTTTTATATTCAACCTTTTTTGTGGGGCAAATAATATTGACACCAGTCATTTTGTGTTTTTCTGAAATTATTCTGTTGTTGTGTACAAAATATTTAAAAAAATTAAGCTATAGGGAAATCCTCTGTTTGAAAATCCTGTTTAAAAAAGCACTTGGGACAATTGTGTTGGTGACAGCTTTTGTTATAATATCAATAATATTTCTATGAATATGGGATACTGTTACATGTTTGCATAGACTTTTGTGGAATATGGAGACACTCCTGGCATTATATGAGCAAAGTGAGACTCATTTTTTAGGGTTGGTGGAGATGAGTGTGAAGATCCAAACAATCCCTGTCAGTGATGGAGAAGCTTTGATGAAAATATTTGATAAAAAGTTCACCAGCATGAAGGAAATGAAGTTTCAAACTTTCCTTAAGAGGAGCCCAGCACGCCTGCTTAAAGAATAGTAAGTGTGGCGATGTGGATGCTTGCAGCGACTGCTGTATAGAGGCCATCCTGCTACACATGAAACACATCAGAGTCATAATTGTTATTTTAGTCACGTGTTTGTTTATTATCCTTATTGTTTTATCTGGGACTGTTTGCAGACATCTCAGAGAGAGGAGACACCAGCATCTGAACAGACACTCAAACCAGCAACCTGCAGCTCCCTGCTTGGCTGCTCCAGTTTTCTCCTCACTCATGTTGCCCACCAGTGATTTCTAGCTGCCCACCCACACAGCAGGCTAGAATATGCGCTGAGCCTCAGCACCCAATACTTGGACATGTTTTCTTTATTAAACAATGAACCAGACCCCAAAAAGTAAACAGCTGTTATTGCTAGGCAACAGGAGCAGCATTTGGAGATGCAGCACCTGACATTCCTGACCATGTGGGCGGAGCATGCATGGAATGGAATGTTTAGTAGAACTGTGCAACACAAGCACTTAGTTCCAGCATGTTTCATTGTATCCAGACACAGCTAGAGACACATCTACAGCAGCATCTCTGTGCAGGACAAACGACAGTTGACGAAGAAACATCGAAAACTTCACTTCACTCCTCTACAAAACGTTGGTTCCTTTGTTTAAAAGGCCAAAATGAATCAAGGGAGATCGAGAAGAGGATCGGCGAGTGCTTCACCTCACAATACAGTACAGCTGATTCATTTTAAATTTCAAATGATACAGGCTGAAAATGTCAAATTAAAAGAAGAGGCAGAAAAATCAACAGGAGAAGCTAAAAATTCAAAGTTTGAAACTGAAGTAGTATTGCAGGAATTACTGCATGTGGGTCTCAAACTTAAAGGAGAGAAGATGAGAAAACAACAGGCAGAAAACGAGAATGAAAACATGAAGAAAGAACTGTTGGAAGCTCAAAAAGCATTGGAGGAAGAGAAAAGCACAGCACAAGAAGCCAAAAATAAATATCAAACTGCAAAGAAGGAGGCAGGAAATGTGATGCAGGAATTACAGGAGGTGCAGGAAGCTTTTGAAGAGGAAAAAAGGAAAATGAAGTTGGCAACACAAGAAGCTGCAAATGTAATGGCTGAAGCTGAAAAACTAAGGAAGGAATTACTGCATGTGAAGCAACAACTTGAAGAGGAGAAAAAATGTAAAGACGAGGCAGAAAATGAGATTGAAAATATGAAGAAAGAATTGTTGGAAGCTCAAAAAGTGTTGGAGGAAGAGAAAATTAAAATACAGGAAGCAAAGAAAGAAATGGAAGATACAAAGAGTTACACTCAAAACATGAAGAAGGAACTGATGAAAGTGCAAGAGGAACTTGCAGAAGAGAAAATTGAGTTGAAGGTACTGAAGAAAGAAACGACGGTGACCAAGAAAGACTGCAAAGATGAACTTAAAGAAATACAAAAGCACAAAAAGGAAGCTAAAGAGCTCCTCAAACATAAAGGGAAACTGGCCAAACAGCAGCTGAAAGAAACATTTAAAGATGCCGAGGAGCAGCTCAACAAAACCTTAAAAGAGCTGAAGGCAAAAGAAAAGCAAGCCAAGGACAGGAGGGGATTCTGGAGCAGACTGCTGAGAAAGAACTGACCCAGCAGCATCTTCCTCCTTCCCCCTCTCTCAACCTTTCTTTCACAAAAATGCCCCCAAACTTTACTTGGGACGTTTGTTTGTTTTTTAAAAACTCTATTCTGAATACATGTACTGACATACACAAATAAAATTGCCATAACTTGACCTCATGTTGCCTGCTTCTTTTCTTGTGTGTCTGTGGATGTAAAACAGTAACACACTTTCTGCTCTGTGTGTTTTTAATTGTAAATAAATGCAATATATCTTCATTTTAAAAACTTCTGCTCTAAATCTTTTTTTAGCAAAATGCTTTTTTTGCTTTTTTTGCTCCTTCCTGATTTCTTATGTTTTAACATGTCTGAGGTTTCCCTGAGCATTATGTTTACAACATATTAAACATGCTTTACAAAAATGTTTTGAATAAGCATTGAATCCCAGTGTGAGAAACTGCCGTTCGACTGCTGCTACCATCCCAGCTGTTGAGACATGGCAGAGCCCATGGCTCAAAATTGCAGCAGTCCTATATAAGTTTTTAGGCAATATAGGTTTATCACAAAGATAGTAGACATCACCTCGCAGGCTTGCTCCTTTAGTGAGCCACAGCTGCTTCTCAGCTGGAGGTGAGTGTGACTGCATGTCTGCTAACACATCATGTGTGATGGGCACAGTTTGCTTCTGAGACGCCAGAATATGAACCCCATGTGTTCCAAGGGCCGCTTCCTTTGCAATTTTATCTGCAAAGGCGTTGCCTAGTACAATGGGGTCAGTGCCACGTGTGTGTGCTGCACATTTGCAAACCGCAACTTTACTAGGCAGTAAGACTGCTTTCAACAGGGCCTGCAAAAGTGCCGCATGCTCCACAGGTTTCCCTGTTGATGTTGTCATGCCTCGTCTTGACCACTGAGCGGCAAAGAAATGAAGTGTAGCATATGCATACTGACTGTCAGTATATATAGTCACTGCCTGCCCTTCAGCTGCTTTGCAGGCTTCTGTCAGAGCCACTATCTCAGCTGCTTGGGCAGACATGGAATGTGATAACTGCCCAGCACGGATGACCTGCACATCATCCACAACAGCAAAGCCTGTTTTAGTCTTTCCCTCTGCTGTTTTAAAACTGGAACCATCAACAAACCAAACCTTGCCCTCAGTGAGTGGTATGTCCGTTAAGTCACTTCTAGGTTTACACTGTGTTTCCACATGCTCACTACACACATGTGGTGTACCCTCCTCCTCTGTAGGCAACAATGTAGAGGGATTCAAAGTTGTACACCGCTTAATAGTTATGTGTGGCTGGGAGAGCAACAGTGACATTAAAGACAAGTGTCTTGCAGGTGACAAAAATGTCATTTTAGTCTGCAGCAATAAACCATCAACCTCATGTGGAACTAGCAGGGTCAAAGGGTGAAACAAAACAATTTCACCAGAACACTTTACGGCTTCAGCGGCTGCACACACAGATCGGACACAGTGAGGTAAGGCACAAGCCACTGGATCCAGCCTCTTAGAATAATAAGCTACTGGCTTCATGCCACCTCCACATTGTTGTGCTAACATGGATGTCATAAAATGTCCTTTACAGTCAACAGTTTGAACAAAAGGCTTGTTATAGTCTGGAAGCCCTAAAACCGATGCTCCTGTCAGCATCTGTTTCAGCATGCACAGAGCTTGCTCCCCCTCAGGGGTCCAACTTAAACTTTCTGACATAGCCAAAGGTTTACTGTACATCATATCTAATAATGGCTGCGCAATTTCAGAGTAATGGGGCATCCACGATCGACAGAAATTTAGCAACCCTAGGAATTGCATCATGTGTTTCTTTGTCACTGGCCTAGGTGCTGCCAAGATAGCTGTTTTCCTCTCTGGGTGTATGCTTTTCCCTGCTGCACTAAGCAGATGTCCTAAAAATTTCACTTCTGTCTTAACCCACTGTAGTTTGGAAAGTGAGGCCTTGTTACCTGTCTCAGCTAAGTGAGTCAGCAATGCCAATGATATGTCTTTACAGTTCTTCTCTGAATTGGATGCAATTAAAATGTCATCGACATATACCAACATCTGTGAATGTGATGGAATCACAAAATCAGACAGACAATTTGTAATATTCTGTGTGAAAATTGTAGGACTGTCACAAAAACCTTGCGGCAATCTGGTGTATGTGTATTTTTTGCCTTGATACGTGAAACCAAACCAGCCTTGTGAATTCTCATGCACTGGTATGGAAAAGAAAGCATTACTTAAATCTACCACAGTGAAGTGTGTCTTGTCTGGCTTAAGCTGATTTAACAAGGTGTGGGGGTCGGGGACGCATGGAGCTATACTCTCCACTGCCTGATTTACAGCTCTTAAATCTTGAATCATGCGCCACGACTGTGAATCAGCCTTTCTAACTGGGAAGATGGGTGTGTTACATACTGCTTGTGGAGCTTCAACTAGTATCCCTGCTTTAATCATATCCTCTATAACTGGTTTAATGCCTTCCACTGCGTCAGGCTTCAAGGGATATTGTTTCACTCTTGGCCTAAAAGACGTTTTGGGCTTTATTACTACTGGACTCACTGTTGTTATTAACCCCACATCAGTCCTCCCAGTAGACCAGAGCTTCTCTGGGACCTGTTTAAGCTCCGGGTGATCTTTGACATCTACAACATATCATTCTGCTGTGTCATTCTCACTCCCCTTTAAATGTGTTTGTGGTGTAGTATGTGTCACCCATCCCAGATTTTTACGAAAGATGCTGTGCTGCACGTCTGTCTCCCAACCCCCTCCAGCTTGCTGCCACATTCCAAGACTCTCCCCCTGTCTCACCAAAGATGCTAAGTCTGTCCACTCAGCTGTGCCACTCTTTGTCAGTGAAATATGTGGTGTTTGCCCTGTAAAAAGTTGTTGTGCAGCTTCAGAAAGGATCACACTACATCCAGCCATAGTTTCACCATCAGTATATATTGCCTTTATGGTGATTCTCTGTGGCCCTAATTTCAGCACTTTATCTGTGTAGGCCTCATCAGGCCCAGGCATGGTCTTAAATCTCAGTGTGACATGCAAGTCTTCTGGTGGCTGTATGTCATGGTTAGTTGTCAACATTTCCTCAGCTGCAGCTAACAGTTTACAGTTTATTTGATCAGGTCTGGAGGCCGACAGGTCAAGTGTCCAGTAATAATGCAAATCCCCACTGTCCTGATGAACCATTGTCTCAGCAGTTTCACCTTTTCCTGCAGCTATCATCCCAATGGATGTTGGAATTATTGAAATTCCAAGTTTGATCATCATATCTCTTCCCAAGAGGTTCACCGGACAGGTTGGGCACATTACAACTGAACCCTGAGCTGCCTCTCCTGTGGTAGGATCTCTAATCCACACTGGTTTAGAGATTCTATGCTGATTTAACTGACCATTTGCAGACTTCACATAAATTGTGCCATTTGAAGGATCAACTCCTGACACATGATCTTTTAAAACAGTTTTATCTACACCTGAATCACACAGAAATTGAACAGTTTTGCCTTGCACAGTTAACGTGCGAACTGGTTTTACTTCTTTCCCTGACAGATTTAACAATACTTGAGTCAAATCTAAAGTCTGAAACACAGGCTGTTGTAAATTCTGGCAAAGTAAGGGATCATTTGTACATGTATATGTATTAGCAGTGTCAACAGGTGCTAGTCATTTATTATAATAAGGGTTTCTTGGATCAGGGCGTTTATACTCTTCAGGCATGCGATCGGGACACTCCCTTGCGTGATGGCCCATTTCCCCACATGCATAGCACTTACCATCTCTTTTACCACGGTTATCCTGGGGTCGCCATGGGCCCCTACCTCTCCTACTCCTGCCTTCTTTTTTGCCCTCTTCCAGCCTGTCCCTGACACAAAATTTCATCTACTAAAAAGGCAGCGGCCTCAGAGCTTTGTGGCTTCTTTTTTTAATTTTTAATAACTTCCTGTGCATGGCGGGCCCAGTTCATGCATTCAACGGACCCGTCAGTGTTCTGATTGACATTTTGTTTTCTGATAAGAGCAGCAATGCATGGATGGAAGCCATTCATCAGAGCATGTTTTAACTGCTGCTGATATGGGCTGGCCTTCTCTGCACTCTCTTCAAGGCCGCTATGTTCTTTGAATACTTCCTCTAATCTTGCCCTGAACTCATGAACATCCTCTCCTTCTTTCTGAATGCATTGGGCGATTTTGTTGTAATCTACAGAAGCTTTAAAAGTATTTCTAAGACGCTCATAAACCCCATCAACTTGGCCTCCCTAAATTTGCATGTCCATAGGGTAGGATGGTATTACCATCCCTCCCTGTGTAGGTGCCTCGCACCCGAGCCCAGTTATATGTGAGACACTTCCTAAAAGTGGCTTCTGTTTCCTGACCGTTTAAGCGGTAGGAGGAGCAGAGTTGCTTGTGTCGGGCGATAAATTCATCAACATTAGTCAACGGGTTTCCTAAACCTTTACATGCCTCTGCACATTCAGATTCAGTCCATGGCCTGTAAACACAAATAACACGGCTTTGGTCACTTTCAACACCAAAATGGGGATTCGCGACCTCCACCATGGGAAAGGTATCATGGAAAGGGTAGGCAGGCATACCAGCTGCACTCGTCTCATCCCTTTTAGTTTTGGATCTAGTGTTATAAGGGCTTAAATATTGTGCTGCGGCATCCCCAAACTCCTGTCGTACTCTATCCTCCTCCTCTCTCTCTCTCTTCTCCTGCTCCTGCTTTTCCTCCTCCTCTCTGGCCTCTCTCTCTCTCTCTAATGCTGCCCTACGCTGTTGGTCCCTTAACGTCAGCACCACTGAAGTAGACCGCACCGTCTCATCTTCAGGTTTCACAGCTAATGCCTGCAAAGCTGCTCTCTTCGCATTCACTGCCTCCTGTCTTTTCTGCGCCTGCTCTAACCACAGTTTAGCGGACGCCAGTTGTAACTCTCTCTCCTGTTTCAATTTCCCTTTTGCACAAGCTGCCTTTACTGTCAACTGGACTACTAACATTTGACATTGTCTGTCAATAGGAAATTGTACTTAGTAGTCAGTATAATCTTTTAATTATATAAGTTTGTATATGGTAGAATACTGCATGTAATCATTAGTGTTTAGTTGGTGGCATATTGAAAGAATGTCTCATCCTAGGAGGTCTGTAACATTCTAGGGTGTTCACCCCCACATCCTAGGAGCATGAGAGAGGTCGTATCTTCTCTTTGTTGATATATGGTATAGCAAACACACGTATATCTCTTTAAGTATAAGAGCCTTTTGTTTAGATGGACCCGCTAGACTCCTGGCACCAGCTTTGGGGAGTCTTCACAGGGTCACATCTTGACCTCACACACACACATACACACACACGTACACCTCCACATTGCAATGTAAAGAACAAACGCTCACTGAAGTATAAATAAAGACCGGGGCAGTTTCTCAGCGCGAGTCTCAGTTCTGGAGACTGCCCTTGCTAGCAAGAAGTTCTGTGTGTTTCTCTTCTCTGAGTCTTTACTGAAGAAGTGTTTTAGAATATATTTCTTAACATTATTCTACAACCAATTTACCTTCAAAATCATATTTCTTGCGCCAATGTCCTAAATACTTTGCGCTACCGGGAGCGAATTTTATCATAAACTTCTCGTCACCCTCCGACACACTCTTGGTTGCTTGGGAACCCATAATAACAACAACAGCTGGCGTCACAGACCACGTGTTCTGCTCCGCACCCACTCACACAAACACGCTCACACAACAACAACAACAACACAAAATAGGCCTATTGTCCAGCACAAATGGACTCCGCGGAACTTCTCAACACCCCACTGAGCGGTGGAGAACTCACTACAGTACCCCACAAAGCGGTCTGTATTTCACCCCACTAAGACGGTGAACCAAAATAAAGTTCGAACTGCGCAACTCTGCGACTTAATGCTTCTGTACTAAAACCCCACTGAGCGGCTTTGTACATCGCCCCACTAAGACGGCGAATTTTAGCCCCACTGAGCGGCCACGGACAACGCCCCACTGAGCGGCGAAGACGTACGATTATAGAAGTAAACTTTTTTTTTTTTTAAACTTACTTGGAGTTGCTTATTGCGTGTAGCATCAGTCCCGAATCCTGTCAATCGCCATCCATCGAGGAGAAAAAACACAGACGGCTAATCCACCGGCCTGATGACGAATTCTCACGCCTCAGGACTTTGCTGCAGGACCTCTATAAGTCCTGGCTGACGTCAGTCTGTCAGCGTGTCTCTTTTCCCCTCGGTGAATGTCGACTCCAGGGATCCGGCTCTCGAAGGACCAATTAATGATAGGTTTGTAGCATAAACCTATTCGCTGGAACGTTAAGGACAACTTGCTACACAGCAAAAAGCAAGACACAAGGCACCAAAGTTCTTCGTGTTACTCATGCATGAGGGAGACCTGCCTGGAGCCAAGTGTCGTTCCACCACTTGACCTCTGTCAGACTCTCAAGGGAATTATTTCTATAGGAGACTGCATTTAAAGGTGAAAGAAAGGTGACTGAAAAGGAAAAACTCAATGCATCATGGGAATCCCCCGGCAGCCTACGTCTATTGCAGCAAAACTAAGGGAGGATTCAGGGTCACCTGGTCCAGCCCTAACTATATGCTTTAGCAAAAAGGAAAGTTTGAAGCCTGTCAGGGGTTGACATTTGTTCTATCACAAGTAAGAGAAATAAGACACTGCAGACCAACTCAGAGAGTTTTAAAAACGTGCGCACGGGTGAATGTCCCTGAGAAGACACACACACCAATTGCAGGCTTGCTTGCTTTATTTATAGGGCAAAGCAGGTTACATAGTACTTCCTCTTTCTGTAAGCAGTCGGGGAGAGGTTAGGCATTAGCTCAGCTTATCTGACCTTACACACACTGGAGTAAAGAATACAGAAGTATATCATGCTTTATCTGACATCACAGACACTGAAGTAAAGAATGCATCATGTTCTCTTTAACAATAGGCTCGGTTATGTGAAAATATATGAACACTTGAATATAAGGCACACTTGATTATATTGTATTTTTATAAAAATCTTCTTACAAAGCCTAATCTTAAAAGTAGAGATAGTGTCTGTCTCCTGAATCCAAACTGGAAGCTGGTTCCACAGAAGAGGGGCCTGAAAACTGAAGGCTCTGCCTCCCATTCTACTTTTAAATACTCTAGGAACAACAAGTAGGCCTGCAGAGCGAGAGCGAAGTGCTCTAATAGGGTGATATGGTACTACAAGGTCATTAAGATAAGATGGGGCCTGATTATTTAAGACCTTGTATGTGAGGAGCAGGATTTTGAATTCTGGATTTAACAGGAAGCCAATGGAGGGAAGCCAAAACAGGAGAAATCTGCTCTCTCTTTCTAGTCCCTGTCAAGAAGGCTTCCTTTGCAGAGAACTACACTCATAGTTCACGTACCAGAATTATATTGCAAACAGGTGAGAAAATGATTTGAGAGTTGAGGTGTATTAACTATTAACCCTTTTCACTCACAGTTTAAACATTTTTTGCCACTCTGTTACTCTGTTCAAAAGGTAAAAGACATTACACAAGAATTTGTGACAAATTCTTCTTTAAAACATCAATTATTTGTCATAGTTGTTTTAATTTTACAGTTAAAGCACTGCAATGCTTGCTGGGTATTTCGTTGTACTTCTTAGTATAAGTAAGTAAGTAAAGTAAGTAAAATTTATTTATATAGCGCTTTTCACAGATAAAAATCACAAAGTGCTTTACAACACAGGAAATGAGAATATAAAAACAATATAACAGTAAATAAAACAATATAAAACAATAAAACTATAAAAACAGCATAAGAAGAAATTAATCAAATGCTTTTCTAAATAAAAATGTCTTCAGCTGTTTCTTAAAAGAATCAATGGAGTCCGTGCAGTGAAGAGACAGTGGGAGAGAATTCCACAACCGTGGTGCCACAGTCTGAAAGGCCCGATCACCACGAGTTTTAAAACGAGTGCGCGGTACCACCAGCAGTCTCTGATCTAATGACCTTAAAGCCCGAGAAGATGTATGTGGTTTCAGCAGGTCAGATAAATATTGAGGAGCCTGACCATGTAGGGCCCTAAAGGTTAGAACTAAAATTTTAAAATGAAACCTAAAATTTACAGGCAACCAGTGAAGGGAGGCCAAGACTGGAGTGATATGCGATCTTCTCTTGGTGCCTGTTAAGAGACGTGCTGCAGCATTCTGCACAGTCTGAAGACGATTTAAGGCTGATTTGTTAAAACAAGTAAAAAAGGCCATTACAATTGTCTAAACGAGAAGAAATAAAAGCATGAATAATCATCTCAAGTTCAAGCTTTGATACCATTAGTCTGAGTTTAGAAATATTCCGTAAATGATAAAAACAGTTTCGGACCAGCTGCTTAGAATGCTGCTCGAGAGACATCGAGCTGTCAAATATGACACCGAGATTTCTAAGGCTTGATTTTACATAAGGGTCTAAGAAGCTGATATGCTGTCTAATTTCTGGGACCATGTGGTCTGGAGCAATAATTAGAGTTTCTGTTTTATCAGAGTTTAGTTGGAGAAAATTGTCATATAACCATTTGTTGATTTCTGTCAGGCAATTACTTAAATTAGACAATTTATAAAACTCAGACATTTTGAAGGAACAGTATAGTTGGATGTCGTCAGCATAGAGATGATAGGAGATATATTTATAGCGCTTAATAATTTGGCCTAGGGGAAATACATAAAGTAAAAAGAGAATTGGACCCAGGACAGATCCCTGAGGTACCCCACACGTCAAAACTGTTGATTCTGATGTGACATGATTCATGCAAACAGTAAAAGATCTCTCAGACAGATATGATATAAACCATTTTAAAACAACACCAGTAATCCCAAACAAGTTCTCGAGTCTGTTTATCATGATACTGTGATCTACAGTGTCAAAAGCAGAGCTGAGATCCAGCAGGACCAGCACTGTGTATTCTCCAGAGTCTGCTGCCATCAAGATATCACTAGATACTCTAAGTAAGGCCGTTTCAGTGGAATGCAATTTACGAAAACCAGACTGGAAAGTGTCCATAACAGCATTTTTATCCAGGAAATAGTTAAGTTGTTCTAGTACTACTTTTTCTAAAATTTTCGATATAAAAGGCAGTTTGGATATTGGCCTATAACTGTTGGGAAGAGATGGATCCAGCTGGGGTTTCTTTAATATTGGCTCAACATTAGCTTGTTTAAAGAAGCTGGGGACTGAGCCAGTATGAAGAGAAGTATTTATCATTTCCACAATACCGGGGCCAATTGAATCAAACACACTAGTGAAAAATGAAGATGGAAGGACATCAAGGGGGCTTGAAGTCTGTTTTATATGACAAAGCAGGCCTCTGATGTCTTGTAATGTAACAGGAGTAAAAGACGACCAAGTATCAGAGGAGAGCAAGTTAAAAGTTTGATATTAAGAAGATGATGGAGAGATATTAGACCTGATGGCAATGACCTTATTTCTGAAATAGTTCATAAACTCATTGCATTCGGACGTTGAGTGAACTGGTGCACAAGGAGCATCAGGAGAAACAATACTCCTAATTGTTTTAAACAAGAATTTAGGATCTTTCTTTTTTGAAGCTATGAGGTGTGAAAAATACTCTGTTCTGGCATTTTTCCACATGTCATTTAGCAAGAGGATAGATTCTTTAAGGTGTAACTTATAAACCTCAAGCTTGGAAGCCTTCCACAAGCGTTCTAGCTTGCGACAGTATCTCCTGAAATTACGAATGTTTTCATTTAACCAAGGATGAGATTTCAAACGTAGGACAGTACTTTTTTTCAGAGGTGCCACTATGTCTAAAATAGAATTACACTGGTTATTAAAGGATGAGACAAGAGAGTCCAAATCATTGTAAGTCATTTCAGCGTCAAACATGGCAGAGAACCTTTTGCCGGCGTTCTGGTTTATGATTCGCCTTTCAATCGTTATTTTGGGAGCCGGGGGATCCAAATAAAACGACAAGTTAAAATATATGCAGCTATGGTCACTCACATGGACATCTTCCACACGAATGTCATTTATATTTAAACCCAAGGAGAAAACAAGGTCCAATGTGTGACCCTTTATATGTGTAGGGCCAGAAACATGCTGCATAAAATTAAAAGACTGTGATGGTCATGAAGTCAGCAGCCATATTACAGGATGCATCATCAATATGAAGGTTAAAATCTCCCAACATTACCACCTTCTCTAATTTAATAATGGATGACAGGAGGTCGTTAAATTCAGTTAAAAAGACTCCGGCAGGGCCAGGAGGTCGGTAGATTAAAATACAATAAAAGGTGTGCAAAGAGCCGACCTTGATCATCTGAAGTTCAAATGAAGTAAAAGAATCCGATTTCATCAGTCTGCATGTGAATCTGTCCTGGTGCACAACAGCGAGACCTCCACCACGTCCCGAAAGACGTGGAGTTCCGATGACGGAGCAGCCAGTCGAACAAATTTCCTTCAGATGTATATAATCCATGTTTTGTTGCCACGTCTCAGTTAAACACAAGAAGTTGAGAGATTCCTTTATAAAAAGTACACTTCAGGTAAACTTCAAATACTTCAAATAGTGTAGCTGCAACTTACTCCTTAAGTTAAAAATGATGCTGCATATTGTAGTTTACATGTGATACTACTCTCACAATGAATTGCATTTTATGGTAATACACTCTGAATGAGGATTTAAGTAATTACTCTTAGATCTACAGTAGAAAACAACAGAAATCCGGATGGTGTAATAGTATAATCTCAGTAACATCACCAATTGTTACATTTGCTGTATTTTACAGTTGTTTCCATGAGTACGGTGAGTTACCGTAAAAATAATGTAATCTCATGGAACTTTCCCACAATTACATGCAAATTACAGTACCAAACTGCAAACATCCTTTAGAGTTTTTTACTGTTGATTTTGCAGTACTAAGCTATGGAAATTACTGCAAAGGCTAACAGTGTAACATCAAATTGTAACATCAAATCCGCTCCGCCGATGGTTGACTCCAAATCTCCCGAACACTATGTCGATCTGAGAAAGAAAGACCGAGACCAAAGTCTGTCGAGACCAAGACCACATAAAAGTGGTCTCGAGACATCCAACTCTACCACACGTCAACCTATTAACTCACTTCTTCAACATCTCTTTTCCTTTCTCTCCAGCTGCTCTTCTAACTTTCAACTGACTCATGCTGAGTGAACCCTTACCCACACAACCATTCTCTGCCATCTAACACAACATACTTTTACCCACAGTTCTTGCCATACAGTCACACAGGAGTTTGTCATCCGGCTGCCCAGTGGAACGTCCGCCGCTTTACTGGCTCTAGATCCCATTTTGCTACACGAGGCGTCCCCCGTGAGGTTCCTTGCTTGAACACCGCCACTCCACGAACATTGTGGTACGCAGAAATGGTTCCAGACAGTGGACTGGAATACAGGCCTGGGGAATCAAACACCCAGGATTTTGCCTCCGGTGTCGGCAGGCGTTCCCCTCCTCGGCCAGACAAAAAACTCCCCATGACTGTATACAGGTTAGCTACAGCTCACCCATCTGCAGGAGTCCCCTCAAAGAGATGGATGAAATTAAAGAAATTCTAATATAATACTAAAGCTAGAGCTCTCTGGCAACAGAGAGGCTGCTTCCTACTCATTTATCTCCATCAAACCAGGCTCAATTCAATCTGTAACAGGATTACTAATATTCACTGTATTTCAGAATGACAAAACACAGATACTCACTACTTTCTTGTGGCTGAGACTGGTAAGTACTCACTAAATGTAACATTTATAACAGGAATAACCATGGACACTGTAAAAAGCTGCTCACATATTTAAATGTTACACTGGAGATTTAAAAACAATTACAATTACTTCTGTGGCAGTACTGGCACAATTAGTTCCTGGTCTGGGACCCCAAGGAGTGTGATGGTGTCACTAAGACTTCTCTACCTGTGAGGGAGCTCTGGTCTCCAGACATCATTGTTTATGAGTTGTAAGCACTTCAAATATAACATACATCCATACATACATCCATCCAACTTCTCCCGCTTATCCAGGACCATGGGGGCAGCAGCCCAAGCAGAGAAGCCCAGACTTCCCTCTCCCCTGCCACCTCCTCCAGCTTGTCTGGGGGAACACCAAGGCGTTCCCAGGCCAGCTAAGAGATATAATCTCTCCAGTGTGTCCTGGGTCTGCCCCAGGGCCTCCGAATCTCCGAATCGTATCTCTGCTTTTCGCAGATGACGTGGTTCTGTTGGCTCAAAAACAAAAGTGAGGGGAGATGTGTGATTTAAGTAGTGATGAGAATGATCAAAATGTCTCAGTGTGTCAGTTGCAGGTGGGAAGCAGACCTGGATCAATCTCCACAGGCGGCGGTCGGAGTAAAATAATAGCTTAACATCATTAGAAACACCCAGGACGAGTTTTGGCTGAATTGTTTTACAGCTTCACTTCCATGTGTTCCTCATCCCGAAAAGCAAGCTCCAAGGATGTTAACGTCTCCCTGAAAACAAGAAATGCAGATCCAAAAGCAACAACATGGCAGGTCAAGAGACAACAGCAGTATCCTGAGCAGCGAGGGGTCCAGCAGCAACAGCAGTATGTGCAAAAGGCATCAGCAAGGAGAAAACACCATCATCATGACTGGATGGATGGAGATGCAATGGACTGCTGCAAGGGGGGAGACGAGACTACAGTGGAAGGAGGGGGAGGAGACATGGAAGAACACTGTTGTTTAGTGTGGGAGATCAAATTGGGCTAAGGAACCTGGGGAGGAAAACCGACTGCCTTTGAGTGGAGAATTGAAAAGTGTCTGAAACACTGCAAGGAGGAGAGACACACAAAAATCACACACACAAACAGAAAATGCATTAATCCTATTAAGACATATACACATGCAATGAAGGCCAGATAACATCTTAAGCATGCGTTTCTGTTTTATCATCTTGTCCAGTTCACTTAGTGGGATGAGAGGTGATATGTAAACTAGTGGACTAGTATTATGTTAGGAAAGATGATTGAATGATAGCAGGTGTAAACAGAATGCTGTAGAGAGGGTTTAAAATGGGTGGCACTAATAGATTCTGGGTTCTGATGTGTGGGGGAGGTTTTACCATGACACACACCTGGTTACATGGGAAGAAACTCATTATCTAATAGAACAGCAGTGTTATGTGGTGTGTGTGGCTGATGGATGAATGTTTTGGGCATTTATCTGGCTGAGGCATTTTCTTTTGTTACCAAGTTGAACCTGCCAATTAGTTTTGGTTTGAATTACCCTTCCAAGATGAAGAGCATGCTTAGATATGTCCTAACTAGGCCTTCCTGTCTGTTTGTTTTTTTACTTTCACAGTGCACTGAAAGTTTTGTTTGGTCATGCAACACGCAGCACCTGTACATAAAAGGCCAAAGCAGACTGTACTTCCTCAGAAGGCTGAGGTCCTTCAACATCTGCAGGAAGCTCCTGAGGATGTTTTATCAGTCGGTGGTTGCAGGAGTACTGTTCTATGCTGTGGTGTGCTGGGGGAGCAGCACAGCAAAGGACTCATCCAGGCTGGAAAAACGAATCAGGAAGGCTGGCTCTGTGGTCGGCATGAAGCTGGACACTTTGGTGACAGTGGCAGAGAAAAGGACATTAAAGAAACTGATGGACATTATGGAAAATGCTGGGCATCCTCTGCACGTGCTCGGAAATAATCAGAGGAGCCTATTCAGCGACAGGTTGCTTCTCTCAAAGTCAAGAACCAACAGGCTTAAAAACTCCTTTGTCCCACACGCCATCAAACTGTTTAACTCCTCGTTGGAGGGGAGAGGGAGGGGAGACAGGAGGACAAAGGCGAGTGGGAACAACTGAGCTGTAGTGCCTTTTCACTGTGCAATGTTTGCAATATTTTTTTATATTTGACCTTTTTTGTGGGGCAAATAATATTGACACCAGTCATTTTGAGTTTTTCTGAAATGATTCTGTTGTTGTGTACAAAATATTTTAAAAAAATTAAGCTATAGGGAAATCCTCTGGTTGAAAATCCTGTTTAAAAAAAGCACTTGGGATAATTGTGTTGGTGACAGCTTTTGTTATAATATCAATAATATTTCTATGAATATGGGATACTGTTACATGTTTGCATAGACTTTTGTGGAATATGGAGACACTCCTGGCATTATATGAGCAAAGTGAGACTCATTTTTTAGGGTTGGTGGAGATGAGTGTGAAGATCCAAACAATCCCTGTCAGTGATGGAGAAGCTTTGATGAAAATATTTGGTAAAAAGTTCACCAGCATGAAGGAAATGAAGTTTCAAACTTTCCTTAGGAGGAGCCCAGCACGCCTGCTTAAAGAATAGTAAGTGTGGCGATGTGGATGCTTGCAGCGACTGCTGTATAGAGGCCATCCTGCTACACATGAAACACATCAGAGTCATAATTGTTATTTTAGTCACGTGTTTGTTTATTATCCTTATTGTTTTATCTGGGACTGTTTGCAGACATCTCAGAGAGAGGAGACACCAGCATCTGAACAGACACTCAAACCAGCAACCTGCAGCTCCCTGCTTGGCTGCTCCAGTTTTCTCCTCACTCATGTTGCCCACCAGTGATTTCTAGCTGCCCACCCACACAGCAGGCTAGAATATGCGCTGAGCCTCAGCACCCAATACTTGGACATGTTTTCTTTATTAAACAATGAACCAGACCCCAAAAAGTAAACAGCTTGTTATTGCTAGGCAACGGGAGCAGCATTTGGAGATGCAGCACCTGACATTCCTGACCATGTGGGCGGAGCATGCATGAAATGGAATGTTTAGTAGAACTGTGCAACACAAGCACTTAGTTCCAACATGTTTCATTGTATCCAGACACAGCTAGAGACACATCTACAGCAGCATCTCTGTGCAGGACAAACGACAGCTGACGAAGAAACATCGAAAACTTCACTTCACTCCTCTACAAAACGTTGGTTCCTTTGTTTAAAAGGCCAAAATGAATCAAGGGAGATCGAGAAGAGGATCGGCGAGTGCTTCACCTCACAATACAGTACAGCTGATTCATTTTAAATTTCAAATGATACAGGCTGAAAATGTCAAATTAAAAGAAGAGGCAGAAAAATCAAGAGGAGAAGCTAAAAATTTTGTTTGAAACTGAAGTAGTATTGCAGGAATTACTGGATGTGGGTCTCAAACTTAAAGGAGAGAAGATGAGAAAACAACAGGCAGAAAACGAGAATGAAAACATGAAGAAAGAACTGTTGGAAGCTCAAAAAGCATTGGAGGAAGAGAAAAGCACAGCACAAGAAGCCAAAAATAAATATCAAACTGCAAAGAAGGAGGCAGGAAATGTGATGCAGGAATTACAGGAGGTGCAGGAAGCTTTTGAAGAGGAAAAAAGGAAAATGAAGTTGGCAACACAAGAAGCTGCAAATGTAATGGCTGAAGCTGAAACACTAAGGAAGGAATTACTGCATGTGAAGCAACAACTTGAAGAGGAGAAAAAATGTAAAGACGAGGCAGAAAATGAGATTGAAAATATGAAGAAAGAATTGTTGGAAGCTCAAAAAGTGTTGGAGGAAGAGAAAATTAAAATACAGGAAGCAAAGAAAGAAATGGAAGATACAAAGAGTCACACTCAAAACATGAAGGAGGAACTGATGAAAGTGCAAGAGGAACTTGCAGAAGGGAAAATTGAGTTGAAGGTATTCAAGAAAGAAACGACGGTGACCAAGAAAGGCTGCAAAGATGAACTTAAAGAAATACAAAAGCACAAAAAGGAAGCAAAAGAAAAGCAAGCCGAGGACAGGAGGGGATTCTGGAGCAGACTGCTGAGAAAGAACTGACCCAGCAGCATCAAGTTTGAGGACATCAATAGTTTCTTCCTCCTCTCTCCACCTTTCTTTCACCCCATCCTTCTTCTTGGGACGTTTGTTTGTTTTTTAAAAACTCTAATCTAAATACATGTACTGAAATACACAAATAAAATTGCCATAACTTGACCTCATGTTGCCTGCTTCTTTTCTTGTGTGTCTGTGGATGTAAAACAGTAACACACTTTCTGCTCTGTGTCTTTAATTGTAAATAAATGCAATATGTTTTCATTTTAAAATGCAGTGCAAAAAACTTCTGCTCTAAATCTTTTTTTTTTTTTAGCAAAAAGCTTTTTTTTTTGCCTGTTGTGGAAGTTTTCCATTTAAATAAAGCCTGCAGACGAGCGGTGAGCGGTAGCTAACATTCTTTAATCAAACACACAAAGAACAGACAAGCAAGCTTGATGAAGTCCCTGCATGACCGCGGGACAGACGGTCAGCAGAGTCTCCCTGAGCCTAGCATGGCTCTCAGTTAATACATGACAAAAGAAATCTGCCACCACAATTGTTAATGTTTACCTAACTGGGCTAAGACAAGTAAGACAATGACAAATAATTGCCATTACTGATCCCTTTATCTGTTTGCTTTAAACACAATGAATTTCTTTTCCTGAATAGACATGTATATGAGATTCCTTTTTGTCAGGTAATCCTATCTTTGTTGTAGATGACTCAGTCTGCATTATTTTAATTAAACAGAAAATTTCAAAGAAAAACTACTAGCAACAGCCAGTAGTGCCCCTCAGCCTCCCAGCAGATGTACCTATGTAATGAATTTCTTTATCCTATGTCGCCATGTTCTCAAGTTATCAATTTACAAGATTTTCATAAAAATTTGACCTCAAGGTCAAGGTTACTGATATTAAACCAATTATAGATACACCTGTGGTATCAGTTTGAAACTCCTACGTCCCTTCGTTCTCATGTTATTGCATTCACAACTTGGGTGGACAAGTTGTTTTAGGGTTATTGATATAAATTCTGTGTTTCTGTGAGAAATCTGATGTTAAATATTTATATTTCCATTTTTTTAAAGAGTGTATGATAACTGGTTTTTAGTTAACTATCTGTTACTCTCAAATGTAAAGGGTAATTAATCAAATTTAAAAAAAAAAAAAAAAAGTTGTGAATCTACTTCATGTTTCATGCTGCCTCCTGACTTCTTAGTGACAAAAAATACAGAGAAATTCAGGAAAACAAATTAAGGGAAACTACACCTCCTGCTGTCCAAATTTCTTTGTCAGCATCAAATATCTGCCTCCAGAATACACAGAGTTTAGGGCAGAGCCACAATATATGAGTATGGTTGGCAGAGTGTGTCCCACAGTTCCTCCAGCATGAACTCAGATGTGTTGGACCCATCTTAGCAGTTATTTCTGGTGTTCTGTAGAATCTGGTACATTAATGCCCCTTTTATTTTGGGCAACTGCAGGGTTTTGAGTCTAATTCTAGGCCGCTGTTTAGCCTACATGAAGTTAGAAATTCTTCAGTACAGCTTGGACTCTCCACCATTTGACCCTTAGAACTGAAGAAGCTTCTCGGATGAGAGGTGAAACGTCTTCAAGTAACTCAAAGAAGTCCAGACGCTTTTCTTTGCAAGCTCCTTAGACTACAATGACCTGGATGACTGAGAACCTTCACAGACTTCTCCACACTTTAAATGCGCTCTAATGATGGGAACGTGTGGTAACATTTAGTCTTAACTGAAATAACATATTGCATCTATAAATGTGATTAAAATGTTTACCAAAGACTAACGTTTTTCATTCAGAACAAACAGCATATTTCAGGTTAGGGCTGCACAACTAGTTTGTCCAATATTAAAATGACAGTTGTTTGTCACAATTATTCACAGATTTGTGGCAAAATGTGTTTTGATTGCACTGTCGTGTCAGAATACTGCTTTCACCTTTACTTTGTGCTACACTCATGTTAATGAATCTTCATAAATTAATGTTTGCAAACACAAAATATGAAGTTTTCCACTCTGTTATTTGTACCTGCACAATAGATGTGAATAAAACTCAAACCTATATGAGCTCCTTCTCTGTTTCCCTGCAACATTTTGTATAGATCTAACTTTTTGCCACATGAATAACCTTCTGATGTGTTTACAGTAAATGTATTTGATGTTAGCTTATTTTGTTACTTTTAGTGGGCCTATGCAATGTTCCCTCTAAGCTGCGCACGTGCGCAATTGCGCACTGCTGGCACGGTCTCTGCGCACAGAAATTCTGCGTTGCACACAAAAAAAATCTAACCTGAATTGAAATTAAAATTAATACTTTAACAATTCTGTTTTGCAGTGTTGGTCAGTAAGTGACTGGCTGCTCCCATATGGGAACGATGCCACCTTATCCCATAGTCCAGCCAATGATGCGTATATGCGCAGCCAATCAACCTTGTTGACAGGCTATGACAGCGTCCTTATGTGCGACACCGGTGTTTTAGCTGGCAAAGCGGCGTGGCTGATGTGGAGTGAAGCCACGTTAATGACAACGTGTACAACCATTGGAGATGTGCGCAGGACAGACGGAACAATTGACGGAAAAATTGGGGACTTTATACCAGTTTTTAAATTGTGTTGATCGGCCACGTAAAACCAGAGGTGTGATAAAAAAAAATATGCAATGTTTGGTTTTCTTCCTGAATACTGGTTGTTTATATTTACTGCAGGAAGAAACGGTAAAAACTGCATTTTATAAGAAAAAAGGCTCGAAAGCGCTCTCCACCTGTGAGCAAAAACAAACCCCACCCCCCTCTGTCTTTCCTATTCGTCCAAAAAAGTACCATGTCGACCAATCAAAAAATGATATGGCAACGTAGCATCTAGTTGTTAAGAAACGGGGGAAGTTTTAGGAGTGACGGCGGTGCTTTGCGATGTGAGAGATTTGAGACGTTTAGCGCAAATCTTGTGTAGTTAGTGTGTAGTGTAGTTTTGTTGTGTGTGTCAGAACAATGAGGCGACTGCTGAATGCTACAGGTGTTACAGCAGTGATACATCTGCTGCTGTCAGGCCTGCAGGTATCAGGCTGTTGTTCTCCTTTATCTCATAGTGGACAGAAATTATTTTTGGAGTGACGCAAATAATTTGTGTGGCATCAGATTTGATGCAGAACAGCTGATTGTTCTGTAAATAGTTTGAAATGTTTATTTAAAAATGCCTTGGCTGCATTTAAAAAAAATAGCTGCAAAAAACTTTGTTGTTTGCCAAACTGAGTAACTTTTTTGAAGAAGTAACTATATAATTAATTGCCCAGCATTGGTCGTTATATACTATATTTTGCAGACAGGACTCTCTCCCAGACCACAGACTCATGCTCATAATACAAGTCAGAGCTTTATAAAAAAAAAAGAAGAAAAAAGTAAGTTGTGTTTTCGAAATTGGAGTTCAAATTATTTTTACTTCCAATATTGTTAACATACTACACAGGTCATGACTAGATTTATTTTTTAAAAATTTTCACATTAAAATGTTTTTTTTTTAATTGGAGTCAGCACACCCATCATGATGACTTTTTACTACGCCTTCCTGGAAAGCATCATGACCTTCTCCATCACCTGCTGGTTCCACTCCCTCAGCCTTCATACAGGAACAGACTGCAGCATCAGTGTGCTCTAAAATCATTGGGCTGCCTGTCAGAACTCTGGCTCAGGTTTTCATCAACAGGCCCTTAGACAGGCAGCCAAAATCATCAACGACCCCTCTCACATTCTTCACCCTGCATTTCAATGGATCCCCTCTGGGCGACACCTCCGCTGCATTTCCTGCAGGACTGAGAGGAGGAGGAGCCCCACCTTTGTCCCCAAAGCCACTCTGCTTTTTAACTCAGCTGATAAGAACATTTCCCACAACAGAAACATAAACTACGCTCTTATACTACCAACACTTTACTCACTTTTAGTCACTTACAGTTATTTATTCACCTTTCAGTCACTTTAATTTTAAAACTATGTAATTTTATAACTGTATATACTGTGTATTTATTATCTCACTCTTATTGTGCTTATCTTCAACGTCATGCTGCCCTGGTGTTGGTTAATTGCCCCTTGGGGATAAATCAAGTCTCTCTGATTCTGATTCTGATCTTGTTTTTTTATATATTGGTAGTTTGATAGGTTTTGTATTTGTGTTCTTTTACATCATATTAAAATGTATAAATACATAGATTTAAATATATTTGTGTATTCATGTCTGGATTGTGTTTGGTTTTATTTTATTTATTTCTGCAGTGGTTGTTGTGTATTACTATTTAGATTGTTTCATGTTTAATGTTTGTATGGAAGACACAGAAAGACATTCGGCTAAAGAAATCTGTGCTAGAGTGACTTTAAAAATAAGTAAACAGAATGTAAATAATGATGTTTAGTATTTGAGATGGAAGCTGTTTCTACAGGATCCTGATGGACACTCAAAGGTTTATAAAATGTTCTCATTAGTTGTTTGCAGCAGAATATCAACCGATGTGAACCAAAACAACAAAAGTGTGTGAGACTACAAATTCTAGAACCAGAACTGCTGATTTCATTAATCTGAACTTTTAAAGGCAGAGTTTGTATCTGAGAGCAGGGACACTTGCTGTGTTCAGTGTGACTCGTCTCTGCAGAAGGTCAGGGCTCTGATAGTTGCAGTTAGCGGGTGACTTACTGGGCAGGTGGATCCTGAGTGTCTGTTGGAGTCAGGGTTCATTATGGTCCTGGTTGCTACTGGAAATAAAGAAACAAAAGGAGGGTGTGTTGTTCAGGAAGTACAGACTGTAGCTCAGCAGGTAGAATTACTAACTGGAAGGTTGGAGGTTTGATCCCTGGCTGCTCCAGTCTGCACGCCACGGTAGTGATGGGACGTTCTGTATCGAGGCTTCGGAGCGTGTGTCGAGTAATGGAGGGGGCGTTTCCGCGAAGCGCGTATCGAGGCTTGCTTCATTTATGGGAGGAGCTGAAAATGATGACGTCCGAAGCCTCGCTGCCCGGCTGTACCACGTGACTGGTTCATGAAGTGGTTCGAACTTTGCCGCGAGCTATGACAGCGATATAAACCCCTCAGACTTCATTCTAAATGTGGGTGTTTGATGGAGAGTTGCGGTTAGTGAGAGTTTGGAGACCGTTTGGAGGTTTATGAGAGTGAGGAAAGTCAGGAGAGAATGGAGCCAGCTAAGAAGAGGAGGATGTCCTCCCCTGTGTGGGAACATTTTGATTTTATTCCTCCCAACAAGGTATGTAAATTTCTACAGAAGATGTATTTTCATGATACTGATGGTGCAATACAATTTATGTTGAGCTGTCTTGACTTTTGTACAAGGTGAAGTGTTTGCTCTGTGCCAGGGAGCTGGGATATAACAACTACACCTCATCCATGCTTAGGCACTACAGAGCTTTGCATGAGAATAAGGGGGACACCGATTGTGGAGCAAGACCAGGTGAGCCATCAAATGCAATGATAATATAGCATGCAGTAATGTTGCTAAATGATATAACAATATTATACAACTGTTATAAGTTACGTGTGTGATATTTATATTTGTGCTTTATCTTTATTGTCTTTCCTCAGGAGAACAATCTCAAATAGATGAAGACCTGGTCAGCATGGTGATTGAGGACTCCCAGCCATTTAGCATTGTGGAGGACAAAGGATTCAAAAGATTTGTTAAATCATTAAATCCTAGCTATGTTCTCCCCACTAAAAAGGCCATAAAAGCAGTGAAAATTTAGTTTTTACAGAATAAAATGTGAACAGGCAGGACTGAGGCTCAAAGCCTCAGTGTGTAGCTGTCCATACCTCAACGTTACAAAAGCACAACCACTGTCCACACCCCAACCACACCTCACCTCACAGTAAATGATCATTTCCATTTCAAGCATTTCCAAATAATCATTTCCCATACTGCCACTATAAATATACACAGTATACTGCCATCACTACAATATACATGTTTTACACACTCCTTTTGTTGTTGACATTTACAGGCTGTGTGCAAAATGCCACACTCTTCAAATTCATGCCAGCTATTATTTTTACGTCCAGTAGGTGTCCTGCTAGAGCAAATGAAGCTTCATGAAGCTTCGCGTTGGGGTGAACCAATTGGATGAAAAGCTTCAGTGCTTCATGGGGCTTCATCTGCCCATCACTACGCCACGGTATCCTTGGGCAAGATATGGAACCCCGACTTGCTCTCCGATGCATCCATCATAGTGTCATTGTTAGAAAAAGAAGTGCTTGTGTGAATGAGGCACGCTGTATAAAATGCTTTGACTGCTCATACAGAAAAGCAGCTCATAAGAACTGGTTCATTTTCCAGATAATTCCACTATTAAGACAACAGACATTTGGGAGGCTTTCTCTGAGAGTAACACTGAAAGTCTTGCTGCTCCTCCACAAAATGAACTTCAGATTAAAGACACAGCTCAGCTAAACACAACTCAAACTAATCTACACTATTTTTCTTTATTACGCAGCGTTTTTATAACTATTTCCAGATGTTTCTAAAGATGAAAACAGAATTAAACTCCAGCCTGATGCGTTTCTGAGGTTCCTGACTCTGACCGTCCCTCAAACGCCTCTCTGGACGTTTCCTTCCGTCGCTTTTACTTTCGCTTTCGTGAATGTTGTGGCGCAGTTGATCGTCTCCATGTTAAGGTAACGTTAGCAGTCTGTACTGTTTTCCTGGCTGACATCAGCTGTGTGCAGCTTAGTTTCAGCATAAATCTGCTTCGTTTTATGTGAGATCAGAGTCTGGGAACGAGACAGAAACAGTTGATGATCAGCAGCTGAACTCAGAGTCGATGTTACTGTGGATCCACTGACTGATGTCTGTAGGCAGCTTCTCCTGCCTCCACCAGTCTGTTACGGAAGCCCGTTTCCGCCACAAAAAAGGATCCATTCTAGAAATTTCGACTTATTAACTCGAAAATTTGAGAAAAGTTGCTCGAAATTTTGAGTTAGTTCTGCCAATCAGTAATCCAGCTACAATGCGCACTCAAACCCGCATCGCAACAAATCGGCTTTCGAGAGTACGTTAGCTGATATTAACGCCATGTGATTCAGCTAATAACAGAAAGATTTCATCATTTGTGAAGCCACACAGACAATAATCAGCAATTTGTGCATTTATGACTGGCTGTAATTCTGGTATCTTAGCTGTAGCATTTGTAGCTGAGGGCTTCAGCTTCCGGGTAACAAGGAAATTACGTCATTCACGTAAATTACTGATTGACAGTTAGTTTTCTCAAAATTCCAAGTTAATAAGTCGAAATTACGAAAGAGTTGCTTTTCAGAAGTCGCTGCCAACACTTCATCTATAAAATGCATTTCTCTGCTTGTTCGCTATAGTCTGCTGTCGTATTTGTATGCAGGTTTTTTCCTTTTTCAGTTTAACTGGTGATATTCATTCGTGTATTGTAGGTGAATGCGCTGATGTTAGTTCATAAATTCCACAGAGTTTGTAAACTGGCCGTTTTTGCTCAATAATTCCTGTTTCATGTTCAAACCATCAGACAGAAACTCTGCATTTGTTTTATGTTCTTCAGCCTGTTGTTCTTGAGGTAATCTGTGATGCATTTAATGACCCTCCACATGCTCTGAGGGTCATTTGAAGAGAAATAGAACTGAATCTTTAGAGCATAAGTGGGTTTTTGCCCTCTTTATGCCCACGGCCAGGCTGTTTATTGTAGTATAACACTCATAGGACACGGTGTCCCGCTGCACACACACTGCACACACACTGCACACACACTGCACACACACTGCACACAATGACAGCTGCAGAGTTTGTGTCTGATGTATTAAGTATGAAACACTGTTGGGTTAAAATCTGGTCAGAATGAATCCAGGTGCAGGTGTGTCAGTTTAGGACCACTGGACTAACATCCAAGTGCTCACAATATAAAGTGTATTCTGTAGTAACATCCTGGTGTTGCAGCAACAGTCCCACATGGAAACGTCAACACTCAAACTCAAAATCTCTTTTTGTCAACAATAAAATGACAGCAGACCAATTTGATCAAAGTTGGTAAAAAGCTTCAGAAATTAGTAAATTATTAAATTAGTTAAATTAATTTAATTAAATTAAATTAAATTATTAAATTAGTAAAATATTAAAAAGTGTCTGGATGCTCAATCATCCAGGTAAGGGTTAGGTTAGTAATGCTGTGATTGCAGACATTCCCCAACTCTCTGTGAATGGGACTCATGACCATTGATCAGTGGTTGTTGATCAATGGTCATGACTTCCCAGCCATTGTGCAAATGTCCTGTTTATAAGGTTGGAAACCTGCAGTCAGCTGAGACTGAAGGAGTCACCTGGATGAGTCATGAAACGTTTCTCCCACTGAAAACATCCAGATGAACAGAATCAACTTTTGGGGATTAAAACGTGTCTGAATTAATCATCATGAGTGGGTCAGTCAGTGTGTCGCTGGGCTGATTTGTGTTTCCTCTGCAGGTGAAGGTAGAAAGTGTGTGTGAGCTGATGTGAATTGAGCAGCATGGATCAGTGTGAGGACAGAGAGGAGGGAGTCCCTCCCTCTAAAAGCACTCTGTGTGGGGAACATGAGAGCCAGACCAAAGCTCAGAGGTGAGATGACCATCTCTAACTGTCCATGACTCTTCTCCATGTCACAGCTCAGCACTCACATCACTGCTCCATCATTATTCACAGGAACCAGCCTGGACCTCCACCCAGCTCTGTGTCCTGTAAGAGTGACTGGTCTAAAGAGAGGTGAGCTGTTAGTAATGGCCTGCATTTGTATAGCGCTTTTCTAGTCCATAGGACCCCAAAGCGCTTCACACTACATTCAGTCATTCACCCATTCACACACACATTCACACACTGGCGATAGCAAGCTACATTGTAGCCACAGCTGCCCTGGGGCGCACTGACAGAGGCGAGGCTGCCGGACACAGGCGCCTCGACCAGGTAACATGAACTCTCTGATTTAAATGATTTTGATGTTTCCTGGTTTCTAAAATGCATCTCTGTAGCAGAGCAGTGTCTCCAAGGACACACAGGCTCAGCTGTAACTGTCAGTTTATCTGGTTTAAGACACATTTGGACACAATTGGCTGTTTTTAACTATGTATTTTAATCAGAGGTGTAAATCTAGACCTCACACATCTGGATCCTAAACTATGATAGAAACAGCTGCTAGCAGTGGGTAGTTTGACTTTGATACGCTGCTCTAGAAAGCAAACAAAGGTTTGTGCAGCTCCTCTTCAGAAAAGTGTTCAGAGAGCAGCTGCTGTATTAGACAAAGGCTCGTCGTGTGAGCCCAGATGTGTGTAACAGCTGGATGAAGGAGAACCATCACAGTCGCGTCTCCATCCCGCCTTTATTAATGAACTTCCTGTTGCTTGCAGATGACAGGAACACAAAGTGTTTGTGCCACGTGATGCTGCAGGATTTGTTAACGTGTCCATGATGGTAACATCTCCTCGTCTAACTGCAAACACATGAGCGCTCCTAACGGCAGCTATCACAGCCACACAGGCAGACTGTGTCTCACTGTTGCATTCAGGGACATTTGTTTTCCTGTAAAAAGCTGAACTCTAATCTAAGAGGACTGTTACTGACAGGAAACAGCTGCATTATCTGCAGTCTGTGTGAGCACAGCTGCTTCAATCACTTCATCAGAGAATTGATCATTGAATAAAACATGTTTGTGTCTGCAGAGGTCAGAGGTCACAGTCTGCAGGATCCAGCTGTCCGTCTGTGAGGAGTGACTGGTCCATGCCTCACCCTCCAAACTTCAGTGGTGAACCTGGACCAACGAGGTCAGAGAACTGTGATGACTCCTTTACATGTTTGTGTTTTCCTGGATAAATATGACCAAAGATTCATTAAAAAGATAAAAATATTAGACTTTGTCCTGTAGCGCTGTGTGGCAGGCAGGATTGGACCCAAACACAACAGGATGAAGTCAAAGAGGCAGCTTTATTTCAGCTGTGAACATGCAAACAGCAGAAATAAGAAAACATAACTGTAGGTTTGCAGTGAATGAAGCCTCAGCTCGACGCTCCACTTTGTCCCTCTTTTCCTTCTCCAAACAGCCACATCAGGAGTCTCTGATGGAGTTTTAAAATATTTAACTACAAATGTCCAAAGATGGGTTCAGGATACCTGAATCCACAATTATTAAAGCTAAAATAGTTCACAGGGTTTGGACTTTGTTAGGTGACGAGAGAACATCAAAGTGTTTTTTATCTTTAAACAGTATTTTTATCACTTCAGTTGCTCTCACAGCCCTGTTTGTTATTTTACCAGAGCTCTTATGTTTCACTCAGTGCTCCCACCAAACACCTTGGAGGACACATTAGTGTGATTTAGATTTCATTGGTGTAAACACCAGTCACACAAGCTAACCCATGGAGGCAGCAGCAGGCTTTGTGTTTGGTAAAGTCTGTTGGCTTAAACTAAGAGAGTTTAGTTTGTTAGCACAAAGAGCTGTCAGCTAAAGCCCCGAATGCACTTTGAATACAGATGAACTGAGAAAAACACTTTAAATACAGCAAACAGTCAAACTGACCACATGTTTTTCTGCTGATCATCCACAGCAGTACATTTAGCATTCATGCTAGCAGCAGGCTATGACTGTCCACTCAGCACCAACGCAGGTAGGAGTGAGCAGTGATGAAGCAGGACTGTGGGCAAGTTTGAGCTACAATCCTATTGGCTTCTGAGTTTCTCCAAAGAAAAGGGGAAAAATTCTTGGTGTTGTGAAGATGTGAGTTGGTCTTGTTGCAGACATTTTGTAGCACAAAATGTTCAAGCTGAATGAACATACGCGCTCCCTTAGACGTGACTGTAGACGCGCCAAAAGGAGATGGAAAAAGGACAGATTGTATGTTTCTCTACAGATTTTAAAGACTTTCTGTCTTTCTGCTCACCAAGAAGCTGTAAAAACTGCAGACACAGTTAGTCTTAAACTTAGTGTCAGTAAACAGTCACAGGCCTCAGGTACTTTTTAATGTCCTCAATCGTTTTCTTCGTTCACGTGACAATGTCGGAGTCATTTCTTCACCAAGTATTTGTGATGATTTTTTAGCATTTTTAACAAGCTTCTATCTATTAGGGCTCTTGTCTCGCCGACTGCTGCCTCAGATCCGAGTCTTTCTTCTGTGTGCTCAGCTGTCTTAGAGCAGTTTGATCCTGTTTCCCTTAATGACTTGACTGCGGTAGTTTGTAACCTAAGATCATCACGCTGCCCCTCTGATTGTCTCCCCCCAACTACTCTTTCAAGGATTGTCAGGTTGGAGATCGGCCTATAATTAGCTAAGACAGCTGGGTCTAGGGATGCTTTTTAAGTAAAGGTTTAACTACAGCCAGCTAGGGATGGGTACCGTTTAGATTTGAAAACCTGCTAAATCAGAATCAGTTGCTGATGACGGCTTTTTTCTTTTACATCAATCACGTATAATCTTAACTCAAAGTGAACATAGACTTGATTGAAGTAACTCAGATCAGCCAATTCAAAATGCTAATTCAATCAACTCTGAGTTTATGGCTAGACTCAGTTTGTTGGCCCTGCACCTTAAAACTATTCCCTGTTTGTCTCTCATGTTTTTTGGATATTGTTTTCACATCTTATGTCACGGCTAGCGGGGCGAGCCATGTTGAATTTAATAAAGGACTCAAGATGCCGACACTGCTGTGAAATGAGTGAGCTGTATTGAAACGGTGAAGTGCAGTGGAGATGGCCTGTGCAGAAGCTAAGATAACCTCTACTGAAAAAAGTATTGATCATTGATCAATTATTGAAGCAAAAGTAGACACACTAACGTAGGACATGGCACTGTCAAAATAAAACAGGAAGTGAACACAGAGACACAATACTAACACAGTACAGAGGGAACACAGAAACCAAAACCTCAGAACTAGAAAATCTTAATCAGAATGAAATTGTAACAAAAGACAATAACAATCAAAACAAAACCACTGAGTCCACAGACTCGGGACATACATCGGCTCAAACTGTGGTCATAAATATTTTGTACTTGTAAATCAGACTGTGTAGTTGTGAACTGAGTTTTGTAACATTGTAAAACAAAATATCTGGAAAGTTTATGTTTTTGCGTTCATTGATTTGTGTGTGTAAAAATGTAAAAATGTAATAAATGTAAGAAACATTAGAACTACTTTTGCTGACACAAAGTTTGGCGAGCACTGCAAGTTGTCCCTTTAAACCAGTCACTGATATAAAGAGAGCACCTTGTTCCAGGGCATCTGAGCATGGAGGGAAAGCTTTATGCAGGAGATGGTAAGAGCTGTTGGGACTAAAGAAACTGAGCAGAAAACTACAGACATCTGGAAACTGAGTTGTTAATTCTCAGTGGGATCAGCAGGACTAGCAAAGCTCCACCATGACAGTCATCTGATTGACTGAACCCATCCAAACATCACTTCATGGACCTTTAGCTTGTGTCTGTGTGTGGACAGACATAACATGAGCTAATTATACATTACTCCTCCACAGAGTGGACCAGCAGAGAGCAGAGGTTTCCACTGGTCAGTCTGCACAGCAACATCAAACACACCTGGACTCTGTGGTTATGGTTTGTAGTACTACGTTTACATTTGTTCTTTTCAGTCACCTCTATGCTGCACTTTGTGGACCAGAGGATTGTCAGTGTGTCCAACATAAGTCAGAGTTTGGGCTCCATGATTTCAGTCAGATTGGGGTGACTGTAGCTCAGGAGGGGAGCAGGTCAGCTACTAGTCAGAAGGTTTGTGAATCAAACCCTGGCTGGCAAATGTACTGGGTAACGTACTAAACCCAAGCTGCCCTCTGATGCATCCATCAGAGTGTGAAAGAAAGTATTTAAGCATAGAACAATGTGCTTGGTTGAATGAGGCATGTTGTATAAATACTTTGTGTGCACAGAGTATCAAAGAGAGCTATATAAGAACCAGTCCATTTACCACTGGGTAATTCATATAGTCTTCTTTTCCAGCGGCTGGAGGACAACATCACCATGTTTGTGAAGAACGAGCTGAAGAAGATCCAGAAGCTTCTGAGTCCAGATCACCCAGAAACTTTAAAGAGCCAGATGGAGGATGAGGAGATGTTTGAAGGAGAGGATGAAGATGAAAGAAAGAGCTGCAGAGAAGCATTTCTGAAGATCACACTCCACTTCTTGAGGAGACTTAAGCAGCATGAGATGGCTGACCATCTGCAGAGCAGTAAGAGAATTTCTCTAAAGACTGAATATTGATCTTTCCTAATAGCTCAAGAAATGGACAAATAGACATTCATCCTTTCAGGGTACTGAAAGGCTATGATATTTATTATATAATATTTGTTTCTGAATTTCTTACCTTCAGAAATATTTGCTCCACTCTGTAAACGTGAACTTAAAGCCCAACTGAAGAAGAAGTTCCAGTGTGTGTTTGAGGGCATCGCTAAAGCAGGAAGCCCAACCCTCCTGAATCAGATCTACACAGAGCTCTACATCACAGAGGGAGGGACTGCAGAGGTCAATGAGGAACATGAGGTCAGACAGATTGAAACAGCATCCAGGAAACCAGACAGACCAGAAACAACAATCAGACAAGAAGACATCTTTAAAGCCTCACCTGGAAGAGACGAACCAATCAGAACAGTGCTGACAAAGGGAGTGGCTGGCATTGGGAAAACAGTCTTAACACAGAAATACAGCCTGGACTGGGCTGAAGACAAAGCCAACCAGGACATCCAGTTCATATTTCCATTCACTTTCAGAGAGCTGAATGTGCTGAAAGAGGAAAAGTTCAGCTTGGTGGAACTTGTTCATCACTTCTTTAATCAAACTAACGAATCAGGAATCTGCAGGCTTGAAGACTTCCAGGTTGTGTTCATACTTGATGGTCTGGATGAGTGTCGACTTAATTTGGACTTCAACAAAACTAAAATCCTGACTGAAACAAGAAAGTCCACCTCATTGGATGAGCTGCTGACAAACCTCATCAGAGGGAACCTGCTCCCTTCTGCTCGCCTTTGGATAACAACACGACCTGCAGCAGCCAATCAGATCCCTCCTCAGTGTGTCGACATGGTGACAGAGGTCAGAGGGTTCACTGACCCACAGAAGGAGGAGTACTTCAGGAAGAGATTCAGAGATGAGGAGCAGGCCAGCAGGATCATCTCCCACATCAAGAAAGCTCGAAGCCTCCACATCATGTGTCACATCCCAGTCTTCTGCTGGATCACTGCTACAGTTCTGGAGGATGTGCTGGAAACCAGAGAGGGAGGAGAGCTGCCCAACACCCTGACTGAGATGTACATCCACTTCCTGGTGGTTCAGGCCAAAGTGAAGAGGATCAAATATGATAGAGGAGCTGAGACAGATCCACACTGGAGTCCAGAGAGCAGGAAGATGATTGAGTCTCTGGGAAAACTGGCTTTTGATCAGCTGCAGAAAGGAAACCTGATCTTCTATGAACCAGACCTGACAGAGTGTGGCATCGATATCAGAGCAGCCTCAGTGTACTCAGGAGTGTTCACACAGATCTTTAAAGAGGAGAAACAACTGTACCAGGACAAGGTGTTCTGCTTTGTTCATCTCAGTGTTCAGGAGTTTCTGGCTGCTCTTCATGTCCACCTGACCTTCATCAACTCTGGACTCAATCTGCTGGAAGAACAACAAACAACGTCCATGTGGTCTAAACTATTTGATAAACCAAAACTCCAATCTCTCCACCAGAGTGCTGTGAACAAGGCCTTACAGAGTCCAAATGGACACCTGGACTTGTTCCTCCGCTTCCTCCTGGGTCTTTCAATGCAGACCAATCAGACTCTCCTACGAGGTCTGCTGACACAGACAGGAAGTAGCTCACAGACCAATCACGAAGCAGTTCAGTACATCAAGGAGAAGCTCAGTGAGAATCTGTCTGCAGAGAAAAGCATCAATCTGTTTCACTGTCTGAATGAACTGAATGATCGTTCTCTAGTGGAGGAGATCCAACAGTCCCTGAGTTCAGGACGTCTCTCCACAGATAAACTGTCTCCTGCTCAGTGGTCAGCTCTGGTCTTCATCTTACTGTCATCAGAAAAAGATCTGGATGTGTTTGACCTGCAGAAATACTTTGCTTCAGAGGAGGCTCTTCTGAGGCTGCTGCCAGTGGTCAAAGCCTCTAAAAAAGCTCTGTAAGTTATAAAGTTTTTATTATTTAATTTGGTTGGTATGTTATGGAAAACACACTGCCATGAACCTCTGTTTTGTTTTTGTCAAAATCACTGTAATATAATCACTGTACCTTTATATACACGTGACTTGTATTAATGCTGCTGCCCTCTTGTGGCTAAAGTGTAATTATGTTCTTGTTATTAGGGAGGGTTTGAGAGTAACATGCCAAGTGAGTCAGCAGCTTCGCTTTAGCTTAAAAAATCCAAATTCTTATGTCATCAGTTATAGTTGCATGTATTCATTATCATAATTTAACCTTTAATATTGATGTCTTAAATTTATTGTGAGTAAAGTAGCAATAATTTTATGGTTTATTAAATAAATACATCACTAATGAATTATTTATTTCAGTAATTAATTAAAAAAATATATTGATAATGAATTATCGGTTAATTTCATTTAAAATAATTCATTATTTATTTATGTACAATTCAAATTAGTTAATTACATATTTTGTTGGTTTGTTTTCTATTTTAATTATTTTACTGACACATTTAATTATTTAATGATGTATTTATTTAATTCACGTTGCTACTCCTGGCCCTGCATCGCTGTTCATAAATACATTTTATTTGTCAGCTTCACCCATCAAAGTCAGGGGGCGGGGTTAATGCTGACCAAGTCAACACCATTGCTTTGGTCTGGTGGGCGTTCTTTTAGTGGGCTTTTCTCAATACTAAGTAGGCCTACACACCAGGATTTGGATATGTGTGGACCCAAACTATACTTTTACCCTTTTTTGTGTGTCACCAAATACACTTTAATATTTTCTAGACAAGAATGTAGTGGCATAATCTTTAACCTCGTTTGGCTCCAAACAGAAGTGACAGACTTGAGCAGGGTTCATTTAAAGGCTGACAGAAGTGGAGTGGTGACGGGGAGATGTTTGACAGGACAGTGTTTCAGCCTCCACAGGTTCATGTTGTGCTCCATCAGTCAGTGAAGATGAAGTCAGTGCTGATGAGGCTGTAGAGTGTGTGAGGGATGTGAATGAGGATGATGAAGATCTGATGATAGCAGATAAAAACAGGCTGCAGAGACTTTGAGCCATACAGGGCACACAGTGTGTGTACAGAACAGCTGAAATCATTATGGAGGCCTCACTGGAATATGGAAGCATCACAGTACAGCTTCAGTGAAGCATTAAAGTCTCTGATATGAGATGAGAAATGAAGCAGCCAGAGCTTTTTCATGAGTGGAAATCCACTGTGACTGTGAGCTGCTGCTACAGCCTCCAGATTAGCCAGCAGCTCATCCTGCTCAACATTTCCTCACCAACTTTAATGGAAGTGTGATGTTTTCAGCTGGAGTGATGGTCAGGGTGGCCTCCCTCTCCTCTTCTTCTCCTCTTCCTCTTTCATTTGTAAAGCCACTTCTGCTGCTTTCATTCATTTGGAAGTCCTGTAGCTGAGTTTGGGAGAGACTAACAGCCTCGGCAGCAGAGGGGAGAAAGGCTGTAACACCACCACTTTACTCTGTTCTACCTGTCACATCATTTTATCAGGAAACAAATATGCTCATGTTTTTACTATGTTTGTCTTGAAGATGTAAGAAGATCACATGGTGCTTTTTATTATTGTGTTGGTTTGTTTGCTGTCTCTTGGATGGAGCCCAGCTGTGCGTGGCCCCTGGGCCTGTGGTCAGAGTGTGTGCTGGATAATCCGGCCCAGGATGAGGCCAAACTGACATGGGATGAAATGTCTGTCACATAATTGAGCTTAGTGTAGTTTCACTTCTGCACAATTTAAAACAACCAAAACTTTGTTCTGTCTTTTCTATGTTATACTGTAGACTTTCTTTGATACTGTGTCCAAAAGGAGCAGCTTTTACTTTGAAGGGGAGCCGTCTCTGTTTCCTCTTCAGGTTGGATGATGGAAGCAAATGAGTGTGTGATGTTCTTTCAGTGTTGCACTTTGTAGACGCTCCCTCAGCACTGGTCTCACAGCCAGCTGCACATAGAGACCAGTGTTGTTAGTCCAGGTCAGAAGATGACTTGTTGGAATGAAAATGAGCTTGTAGTTTGTCTGCTTTAATAATGTGACTGGAAAAAGGTGTTGGACTTCAAATATGTCCATTTCTTTCACACTTCACCTTTAAAAGTGAAGCCTTGTGGTTCCTGGAAGGAAAAACACGACCTTTTCAAGTCTTTGTCCTGTTTTTATGATAAATGTACGACTTTAATGTGAAACATTCAGAGTTTTTTCTCTTGTTGTGTTTGTTTGAAGCTGCTTCCTGTTGGCTTCAGCTGTTTGGAGTTTCCATTTTCTAAACTTCTACATTCTGAACCTTCTTCAGCTCTGAACAGATGATGAAACACTGAATGATTTCAAGCTCACACTTTGTCTAATAAACTTACATCTTTCATTCTTTATACAGATTGAGGGGCTGTGGTTTGTCAGAGATCAGCTGTGATTATCTGGCAGCAGCACTGAAGTCCAACCCCTCCCATCTGACAGAGCTGGACCTGAGCATCAACAACAAGCTGCAGGATTCAGGAGTGAAGCATCTGTGTGGTTTCCTGGAGAGTCCAGGATGTGGACTTGAAACTCTGAGGTCAGTCAGCATGTTTTAGTTGTGCTGAGATGAATATGATGTGAAAGTTGTGCTGACACTAAACTGCAGACATCAGGCTGATATTATACTGATCCACACTGAGGATCTTCATGGTAAAGTCTGTTTTCTTCTTCTCTGGTTTAGTCCATTGACTGCAGCAGAACAATGTTCACATTTCAAACAGTGAGACTCAACGTATGGCCCGCGGCCCACACGCGGCCTGCCCACCTTTCCTGATTCAGAGAGAGGGGACCCTGATTAACTGTGTAGTGTTCTTCCTCACAGTCCTAAGTATCAGACACAACAATGAATAATCCACAGCTGACTGTCTTTAGCAGGTCAAAGGTCACGGCACACAGCAGACAGTGGGAAATATTATAACTCTGATCATTTATCAGCACATATCCATATGTATAAAAACAAAGCTGACACTGTGAGACTTGATCAGAGGTGTGATCATCACAGCAGAGGCCTTTGTGTCAAAGTCACTGAGGATCAAACAGAAACACATGAAGCAGATTTTCCTGTTCTGGCTTTTTATAGCAGATAACCTTCAAAATATTCTGCAGTCCATCAAAAACTGAAGCAAACCATGAATCAACATGTGAACATGAGCTGATGCTGCTGAAGTGAAGCAAAGTTACAGAGGTTTGATTACAGACACAGCTGAGAGTTTGTAATCTGTCATCATTTTAAAAGCTTTACATTTCTTCAGTATTGAACAGCAGAAATGAGGCTTTGTTTTGGGAGGCCGACAGCAGTGAACACAACAGCAGACTGGTGCGTAATAAGCAGTGAATAATGCAGGAAACAGATTTTTGAAGGCAAACTGTTCTTGAAGTACACTGAGAGAGAGAGAGCTGTGCAGGAAGTAAACGTCAAAGTCAGAGAGAATTCATGACGATGTTCATCAAACGTAAAGCGTAGTTTGGATCTTCTTCTGCTGCTGGTTCACTCAGTTTTGGTTGGAGACAGATGAAACCTGCAGCTTCAGGATCTGTGAGCTGTCCACTTTCAGCCCCGACGGCGTGTCCGTGTACGTGCCGTCGAGTGAACGATCCACGCTCTGTGTTTCCATCTTTGTGTGTTTAGCTGCTCTCATTTACTGTTTTATCTGTTTGCTTGTTGTTGAAATACTTTTGGGAGCTTTAACCTGAGATTCTGGCAAAATACATTTATATTAAAAATCGATTCAGGATTGAATGAATCAACATCGCTTTATTCAAATTAAAACCATTTAAATAGGAAAATCCATTTTTTTACAGCCGCCTCTAATGCTGGGTAATGTCAGCTGGTCCATGTGCAGCTGGCTGTGAGGCTCAGGGAGCGTCTACAAAGTGCAACACTGAAAGAACATCATCCATAAATATTGAGGAATAACTGGACTCTCATACAGCGAGACTCAAATGCCTTTAAACATCAGCTTATCCTGCTGATCCAAGTCCAACACTGAGTTTGTAAAAACATGTTTGTCAATCATTTTGTTTGGTTTCTGAGGAAAATGATTCAATAACTTGCTGCTAATACACAACATTTCATCATATTTCCTCATAACCCTCTTTTGTCTGACCATTTGATCCCATTTGAATTTGCAATAAAGGATCCACAGAGTTTGGTGACAATAATGACAGTAGATGTTTGTGTGAAAGTGCTGGAAGCAAATGAGTGTGTGATGTTCTTTCAGTGTTGCACTTTGTAGACGCTCCCTGAGCACTGGTCTCACAGCCAGCTGCACATAGAGACCAGTGTTGTTAGTCCAGGTCAGAAGATGACTTGTTGGAATGAAAATGAGCTTGTAGTTTGTCTGCTTTAATAATGTGACTGGAAAAAGGTGTTGGACTTCAAATATGTCCATTTCTTTCACACTTCACCTTTAAAAGTGAAGCCTTGTGGTTCCTGGAAGGAAAAACACGACTTTTTCAAGTCTTTGTCCTGTTTTTATGATAAATGTACGACTTTAATGTGAAACGTTCAGAGTTTTTTCTCTTGTTGTGTTTGTTTGAAGCTGCTTCCTGTTGGCTTCAGCTGTTTGGAGTTTCCATTTTCTAAACTTCTACATTCTGAACCTTCTTCAGCTCTGAACAGATGATGAAACACTGAATGATTTCAAGCTCACACTTTGTCTAATAAACTTACATCTTTCATTCTTTATACAGATTGAGTGTCTGTGGTTTGTCAGAGATCAGCTGTGATTATCTGGCAGCAGCGCTGAAGTCCAACCCCTCCCATCTGAGAGAGCTGGACCTGAGTACGTACTACGGGTCTTTGACCAAGAACAACCTTCAAGATTCAGGAGTGAAGCATCTGTGTGGTTTCCTGGAGAGTCCAGGATGTGGACTTGAAACTCTGAGGTCAGTCAGCATGTTTTAGTTGTGCTGAGATGAATATGATGTGAAAGTTGTGCTGACACTAAACTGCAGACATCAGGCTGATATTATACTGATCCACACTGAGGATCTTCATGGTAAAGTCTGTTTTCTTCTTCTCTGGTTTAGTCCATTGACTGCAGCAGAACAATGTTCACATTTCAAACCTTCAAAGAAGAAGAAAAATCCTCCACTGGATAATTCACTGTGAAACTCTCCAAGTCTTCATTCCACCTTAAAGTCTGTCTGACACTGAAATCCAAAGCAAAATGTGCGTTTGCTTTACAGACAGCAGTCCAACACAAACATACACACATCATCCAAAACACAGTCCAACATCCAAATCTCCTCCACTGCCAGCATGAATGATGGGAAAGAGAAGGAGGAACACTCTGACATTCAGGGTTAGAATGAGTTTCATGAAGCAGACTGTGAAGATCAAAGCTGCATTAGAAAGCTTACATGAATGAATGAGTGGACAGAAGTGGACAGAGATCATCTGAAGCACTTCAAAGGCTTTAAATCAGCACATTTCTCTTTATTCTTTATCAACTCTGTTAGTTTCTCTCAGTTTTCTGTGGAATGAAGCTAACAGCAGGCTAATAAGATGCTGACCAATAGGTTTCTATTAAAGGTTGTAATTTGTATATGAAAAAGTGCTTTGGCTCAGCAGGGATCAGCTTACAGGTAGAATACAGCTGCTGGATGGGATTAGCATGTCATAGCTATCTACCAAACTGCTAACTGGGGGATTTCAGGCCATCTATGGATCATTTTTGCTAACTGTTTATTCAGCTTAGGCTCAAAGAGCTGCAGCCTGTGTCCTAGCTGTCATAGGGCAAGAGGCGTGGTCCACCTGCACAGGTGAGCAGTCCATCACAGGGCCAACAGAGAGAGACAGAGAAGCACTCTCTCACATCCACACCTACAGCCAATTTAGAAGCACCAATGAACCTAAGCAGCATTTCATTGGACTGTGGGAGAACATCCAACCTCCACAGAAAGGCCAACAAGCTTCAACCTACAACCTTCTTGCTTTAAGGCACTAGTGCGAACCACTTTTCCCCATTTCAGCCCAAATCCTGCATCTTCCTGTTTCTGACTCCAGGCCAGCTCCACTAACACTTTCTCATCAGACACTGCCACCTAGTGGAGGAAGTCTTAGTTCCATTTGAAGCTTCAGATGACAGTTAGTTCCTTTACAAAGAGGTGGAGGTGGTGGGGCCACAGCACCATCATCACTGAGTGCCATAGGACACTTAACCTTTGTTTCCATATGCTGGGAACTTCCTATTTTTTCCAAGGAGGACTGGAAAATGTGTGAAAATCTCCCAGTCAGTTCCTCACAGCACACTTCAATCATTTCCCTCCCACAGCATCAGGACCAGGGCTTTTTCTCTCTTTGGTCCCACTAAGAGATTTCCACACAAACACCTCATCAGTGGGACTCTCAGAGCTACCAGCCCTTTGCTACAATCACAAAGCTCTTCATTGAAATCAATGATATCAAAGCTGGAATCAAATGAGTCCAAGTCTTCTGCTGATTCAGCATCACATTCATCTTTGCTCCTTGTTCTGCATCCCCACCATGGACTTCATTCCTTTCCAAGCCAGCCTTGAGTGTCCTTTATTCAGCTCATCCTCTGCTTTACTTTTACACCTGATTTTAGCTGCTTTATCTCTCTTTCAACAAGTTTCTGTGCCTCCATCTTTTTCTTCTCTCCCTCATAACAAGACAGCTTCTTCTGCCTGAGAACATGTTGGAGTGATTTACTAATCCAGGGCTGCTTATTGGGGAAAATACTTCCTGTTTCCAAAGTAATCCCCATTTTTCCCAGAAAGAAATGTAAGTAGAAATCGATGATCTAAGTGAGAACATGAGCCTTTAAAAAGTCCCAGTGGGTGCAGTCAAAGCAGTCCCTCAGTCCCAGTATAGAGTCTTTGGTCCAGACTGGAACAACTGTGTGCCCAGTTTGAGCTCTCTTCAGTGCTGTGACCTGACAGACCCAGAGGGGCCATCACATCACATTTAGAAGCTCCCCTAATGGAGCCACAACACATGTCCAACACTTAGTCTGTCTTGTTGGACCAACTGGAAGAAATGATTCAAGGACTTAGTCACAGAACAGAGATTCAAATCTCCAAAATCCAACTGGCTGCATCAGGACATATAGTCTGAAACTCTGCACAGTTTCCTGTTTGAAGCTGCTTCCTGTTGGCTTCAGCTGTTTGGAGTTTCCATTTTCTAAACTTCTACATTCTGAACCTTCTTCAGCTCTGAACAGATGATGAAACACTGAATGATTTCAAGCTCACACTTTGTCTAATAAACTTACATCTTTCATTCTTTATACAGATTGGTCGACTGTGGTTTGTCAAAGATCAGCTGTGATTATCTGGCAGCAGCACTGAAGTCCAACCCCTCCCATCTGAAAGAGCTGAACCTGTACGGAAACAACCTGAAGGATCCAGATGTGAAGCAGCTGTCTGATCTTCAGCAGAGTCCAGACTACAGACTGGAGACTCTGGTGTAAGTAGAGTGATGGAGTGAGTGGGTGGTGCTGTCAGCAGTATTGTACTAAACACAGTCAGTATGAAACAAAGATCCAGTGTTTCCTGTAAAGCTGCAGCTTCTCAGTGAAGCTGTGAGAGGAGAATGGTGACAGGCTTCAGGATTGGACACAAACACTTCCTGTTTCTGACCTTTATGGTCACCATGGTAACGGCTGACACGCTCTGATCAAACACTGTCAACAGCCAATCAGCTCTCTGAACAAAGCAGCACGCAGACCAATGACTGCATTCATTTCCAAGTTTAAAGCAGTGAAGAACACAGTCTGTAGGTGAGGAAGAATTTAGTGAGAGCAGATGTTTGGATGGAATTCCTCCAGTTAACAGCTGGAACCGTCCATCTGGATTGTTGGGCTTGTTGTTGGGGTTCCTACAGAGCTCAGAGTGGACACACCAAGGTTCTTCTAATGAATGAAAGTCCAAACTCAAACTAGGAGGGAAAAA
Organism: Maylandia zebra; assembly: GCF_041146795.1. Lineage (NCBI taxonomy): Eukaryota > Metazoa > Chordata > Actinopteri > Cichliformes > Cichlidae > Maylandia > Maylandia zebra. Next base: position 53,149,666 of record NC_135169.1, read on the forward strand.
CATTTTCATCAACTTCAATAAAAATCCAAAGATTAGAAAAAGTGAAGCAACAATGAGTCCTAGTACAGTCCCAGCACTGAAGTCCCTGCTGCTCTTTATACTGGATGTGCTGCATCACTGACTGACAGCTGATGAAGAGTCTCTGGAAACACTCGTTTATCTCCTCTGCTCTTCCTTCTTCTCTCTGCAGGTGGAGGCTATGGTAAACAGGACGGTGTGTGTGCTGAGAGAGGAGGAGCTGTGTCCTGATGATCCAGAGAGGTTGAAGCAGCAGCAGCTTGTGTGTAGAGACGCTCTGACTGGGCCATGTTACTGGGAGGTGGAGAGGAGAGCTTCATCCAGCAGTGACTGACAGAGGAATGAGAAGAAGTGCAGATGACTGTCAGTGCTGCAGAGTGAACTGCTCTGAGAACAGCTCCACTGTCAGACACAATGTAGAGTCCAGCATCATCCCTGTGTGTCCCTCTGGATCTGACAGAGGATCATCAGTGTATCTGGACTGCTCTGCTGCTGCTCTGTCCTTCTACAGTCTCTGCACAGTCTCTGTCTGACTCTGGCTTCAGACCCTCCTGGATCAAACTCACCTGGAAAAACTTTCAAATTCAAATTCAAATTTTATTTGTCACACACACAACCATACCCAGTATGACATGAGGTGAAATGCTTGTAGCTGTGCAATGCCCGACCATTAAATGACAGTGGTTTTACAGTATTTACAATTTACAGGTTATTACAAAATTTACAGATTTAACTTAGAAATTTACAGTAAAAATGTGCAAATAGCAGAAAGAGATTATAAGGAAGTGTACATGAAGAAAAACCAGAGTGTGTGTGGTGATGTGATGTGTGTGAGAGTCCAGTCTTATAGTGATGTGATGTGTGTGGGAGAGTTCAGTCCTACACCTGGTTCACGCCGCAATGTATTGCGCCATTTTCCGGGTCCACAAATCAAAACAAACGCACTGTGTTGGAACGACGACGACATGAAACATGCTTAAAAGCAGCTCAAAAGAAAACGGACGGTATAGAGACCGATTGCGTCCAGAGGCGAAGCAGCAGCACTTGAAAAAATTAGAGTGCATCGCAAATCTGGACCCATATGAAATACGGCAGTGGAGTAAAGACCCAGACGACTTACCGCCACTGTCCTACCCACGTATCTTGTTTGTGGAGTAAGCGCTTACACTGGGAACCAGTTTCATAACTACAAGTCACTGGAGGCGCACATCCAATTTACAAGTGCAAAATTTGGCTATTTTCAAGCCGCCAAACTGTGAGTACGTCGTCATTCATACCAAGGTAAGTCAGCTGGAGTGCATCGAGTGTAATAGCCATTGTCCACCCCCCACCTTAATTAATGTTATACATTTATCATTGAACTGCTAAAATATCGTTATCATATCATGTGCCCATAATTGTAAAGTAGATGCAAACTAACACATTGATAATCGGGCAAATTATTACTTAACGCCAATTTGTGTCCTCCCTGTCTCATTGAATTTATTGTCTTTACATCAACCTTGTCCTTGTATGTTCCAGGTACTGCACTCCCAAAGATTGAATGAACCTGCATTACGGCCATGGGTAATTGTAAGCACCACGGGGAAGGTCGAAGCCGCACACTGAACATGCTGAACATGCTACCTATATAAATCCCAGCAGGAAGCATGTTTTAATAGTGTGATTGGGCCATCTGAACATGCTACCTATACGACAGAGCCATTAACCACGTAAGGTAGCATATTCTGATAAGTTAGCACGGATTGATAGACAAGACTATAAATTTACGCTACGGTAGGATGTTTTGACAGAACACCTTTTCTCGTCGCCAACATTTTTCTTTTGTTAAGCTTACTGTTATCAAGGCATGGTAAATGAACAGTAAACCTTGCCTGACGACTAATCTTCCCGTTTCCCTCTCATTGATTTATTTGGGTTGTCATGGCAGAAGTATTAAACGATGCCTTTTATTAGAACATAAGCATTTAAATGCAGTAATTGTATTTGAATTAGTTAAATATGAGTGGGCAACTCTGACCATGACAAGACTGCATTTGCTCTAAAAACTTAATAAAAAATTTAGACATATTGTTGTCATTATTTTTACTCTTCAATTTTATGTGTTTTTTCTTTAAGATGGTATCAGAAGTTGCTCCTCCACCATGAAAAAAACCATCTGCATATATTCTTTCACTACATCCACGATTCTCCTCTGTGGTCTTCCTCATTCATCCTGTTTGGAGCTTAATGTTCAACATCCTTTATCTATTAAAATTACAGAAGGAGAAGAAAGTAATCATCAGAGCAGGAATCATGATAAATGATAAATAGATTACCAGTACATACAAACATAACACTTGCATAATTTCTCTGATAACGCTGCATTGGATGGGTTTATTAACTGTGGGCTGAAATTGTACTACAGTCTGCTGGTGAGGAACTTTTTTGAGTGTTGAATAAAATGTCCTCCACAATCTGTATATGAATTGTCATTAAAACCACAGAGATTCTTACTTATAAAGGAAAGAAAAGTGGGACAAAGCCCATCAACATATAGTGTATATTTTCTGAAACATTACAAAGATGCAGGTAATTCTGGGTTCACCTGAATTACAGATTAGACTGGTGGACAAACAGAGATGTTGTGTACAACTGGTGACAGCATCAGTGACAACAAATTAATCAGCGAGGCTGGAAGCAGAATTAGGAGGCGTCAGAGTCAGCGAGGGTCAGAGATCGACGAACAAATTGCCCACCTTCATGGATAATGCATCACCCTCAAAAGGATTCAAAATTTGGGCCACGAAGAACAGTTCAGGAAACCTATTTTGTTTCGTCTGTGAAACTGTATAAATGAAATGTAAATTATGTTAAAGGCAAACACATTTGTAAGCCATAAGAAACAAACATGCTTTGCATTATACCTTCAAACATCTGTATAGATTTGATACATTATTTATTAACTGAATTTGCTAACATGTCTTACATAGTGAGAGTATTTCTTTTACTGATGATATTTCAATGATATGTATTTTTTATGACTAAATAATGCTCTATCGAACACCTGGCAATAACAGCAGGTGTGGCAATTTTGTAATTTGTTGTTTAAATTTGATATTATTTCAGGCAGTATATTTTCTTAGCCTTTGTCATACTCATACTTAACCCTCTCAGGCTCAAATTAAGTTTTTGTTGCTAATGCACAAAAGAATACCTGCAGTGGTACTTCTGAGTAAAAAACTCATGAAATATGTATGTGGGGTGATCAGGTTGTTAGCTTTTAACTGTTGCAAATCTGCAACGCCTGCCTTGAGAGGGTTAACACAGCAATCTCAGAAACAGTACAGTAATTTGGGGTGTGGATCACAGGGTGAAGAGTGGGGGTCACCCAGAGTCAGAATGCAGTGAAATATCTCTGTCACCTCTTGCAGATTTTCTGTAATCTGAGCTCAAAGATGAGAAAATATATAGTACAGTACTGTAAATTGGGTAAAGTTTACTGTTGATTTTCCGGAAAATCGTACAGTAATTTGGGCTGTGGATCACTGGGTGAAAAGTGGAGATGAACCAAAACTGGGAGTGGATTGTGAAGCACAATAGTGTCAGGACACAAAAGACTGCGTTTCTAAGCCAGTCAGCACCCGTACCGTAATATGCATAAGAATAGTGCAACAACATTTTAGGTGCGGCTGGCTTGACTGTGTGGTCGTAAGTGAGGGCTCACTTGACCGCGGTCAAATATGGTGCTGGAGAAACAAACTACAGAGAACTTTGTAAAGAGAGTATTGAGTGCTTTGGCGATGTAAATGGACTGGTTCTTATATAGTACTCAAAGCACTTTAAAGAACTTGCCTCATTCAGGTGTACGCAAGCACTTTTCTCTGTAAGCACTTTCTGTGTAATGTTCACACACATTCGGAGAGCAACTCTGGGTTGGTATCTTGCCCAGGGATATTTGGCATGCAGACGGGGATTGAAGCACCTTCCTCTACTACCTGAGCAAAGCCGCCCCATGTTCGTCTGTGCACAGATTTCTTTCAATACAGTATTATCACAATTGTGCAAAAATACAGGCATGAAAGCTTAAAGTGCGCGATCACAATAAAGGTGACGTTCAGAGACTGACTGAGTGATCTGAGAACTCATCAGCCCTCATCACTGCCTTCACTTACTTGCTGCTATGGGTGCAGGAATAACACAGTTATGCAGTTACTTTCTCAGTCTGCTAGAGCCTCCACTTGAACGCAAGAACCTTCATTTATCTTCTCAAACGGAATTCAAAATGTTTTTTACAAATTGAAGGATTAAGATATAAATCGCAGAAGCATCGATCCACACATTCAAAGAAGAACAACCCAACAAACTCTTCATAAAACTCCAAGAGATATGAAAATCTTTATTTCTGTCTATTCTGTGTTGTTAATAACATCACATCTTCACATAGTAGCAAAAACATATTAAACAAACATTAATCTCAACATGCATACTGTACTTCAAGTTTCTCTCATGGAAAGGCCAGTGTTACTTTTATAGTATCCTTTCCATAAATATCATAAATATCTTTACCCATGTAGTGGAATTATTTTATTTTTTCATTTTAGTTAACAAGTATAATGTGACCACATTCACTTTTTATCAGGACAAGCTACACCACCACGGTGGTTAGCATACAATAACACCGCCTTGTTCTCAAAGCTTCTTGCTAACTGTACTTTTTTCTGAGATGTTCTCTTTAAGTAAGGATACTGAAAGTGTAAGCAGTGTATACGGTCACATCACGTGCTTAAGGTTGTGTTAGCACTGATAATTCCTTCACAGTTCTTTAAAGATGCTGAAGTCATCATATCAGCTGTAAATGCAGTGCTGCTGCTGTCCTTACGCTATACTTTCAAGCATCACACTTTCTTACTGGCCAGTTTATTTCCACTTTTTATGCTCTAGTATGGTGTGACTGAATGAAGTCAGCAAACCAAATTCTGTCCATCTGAGGAAGAGAAGAAACTTGCATGAAATGGGAAGAATGAGATGAAGATGGCTCCTATGCTTTAGACGTGGCACTGTTTCTGCCATTGTAAGTACGCTAATGCTTGAAAGATCCATTAAAAGTCTGACACTTCACTCTTCAGCTGGAGCGTCCATCAAGTTTTACATTCCAGGTTTCCTCGTTGGGATTACGACTCAGACGATGATGTGAAAAATTAGTTATTACATTAAACCCATAAAATCAACACTGGCAAAAAAGCCGTGCACTTCACAGAGCAGCTTTCTATGGCCGAGCAGCTCCTGCAGGTGTAAGGTGTAGGTGTCACAGCACTCTGGTCCAAAGAGGTTATGTGCAGCATGCAGACAGAAAATGGCTTTACAGAATATGACTGAATGTTGAGGCACCAAAACACACTCAGTCTGCCCCTCAGTCTGATCAAGAAGAAAACCTGACTGAGCGCTTCATAACATCAGTATGATGATGTCCCAGAGGCCATGTTCAGGTTATTCTCCCGTCCACACTGAGCGGGCGGATCAGTGGAGTCTGCATTAGCTTTAACAGAAAGGTCTGATTTAAGCAGGTAAGCTGAATAGACAAGAAAAGCTAGAAAGCTTTATCAACTATAACCCCAGCGAGGACCTTGACAGGTGTCTTGTGTACAGGTGAAGGCTGGACAGTCAGCAGGATACCTTCCTAACATTTGTCATTCCCAGCATTGAACCGTTTCCTGGCACAGCCTCAGTGAAACAGAGCATCGTTTCCACCCCACAGTTACAGACAGGCTGTGCTTTTCTTTGGTAACACCGTCGAATGAGCCCCGTGTCCTCTCTCAGTAGCTGCTTTCGTGTCCTGTCAGGATGTACAGGCTGCTCAGTGCTGACGGGTCATCAGTCGGTGTGCTCTGAAGGAGGATGTCTCTGCACAGTGTCAGCAAATGAGAAGGAGATGAGTTGTAAAGGAGAACCAGAGAAAGGCAGTACTAACCTAAAGCCAGTGCCTCCACCTGCTTCTACTCCTCCCACCTCTAGTACTAACACTACTCTACTGATACTACAACCACTGTAGTTTGACTTTAATGCTACACACTGGTACAGTACTGGTACACTTACTGGAGTTTTACTCCTGTTCCTGCTCATCACCACGCCTACTACTTTTTTAAACTTTATGATAAGTGTGAACATTTACACAACAGCATACAAACAAGTTTAAAGTAAAGGAAGCAAAGAGCTGAGAAATACATAAAACATAACACAGAAGAAAAAGAAACCTTTGCGAGGATTCCTTCTACACCCAGTTTGAGTAAAAACGAACTGAAACACAAGGAAAGAAGATAAGATCCACTAAATAAGGGTTGGCACAGTTGTATAATAATACTTAGTACTGGCAGCCAGCAGCGCTAAGCCTCAGCCTCCCAGTAGACACACCTATGGTACCGATTTAAAATCCTACATGTCTTTGTTCTCAGGTTATCACGTTCACAAACTTTGGTGTCCACGCTATTTGCCTGCCAGGCTGACAATGATTTAGATCAGTGGTCCCCAACCCCCGGGCCTCGGACCGGTACCAGTCCGTGAGTCGTTTGGTACAGGTAAAGGTTGGAGACCGCTGAACTGAACTGTTCAGGGTCTGAGTACAGGTTTCCTGGAACTGCAAAAGCATCTCATCTGGGGTGGGCCCAATAAGTAATCTCAGGGTCGGTAAAGATTTTCTTTATAAAAGTGGAGCAGAAGAGAGCAGCGGTGGGGTGGAGCGCGAGCTTTAAACTCATGCGCAAGAGAAACAGGTTTGTGATGAGAGAACACTGAATCCCCAATTTCCAAATTAAAAACAGATAAACCATATGATAACACCAGGTCAAGAGTGACTGATGAACACTGAGAAAACCTCCAACCATCAAACCAATTTGAGCTTAAACAGAAACACATGAAAGGTAATCTTGTTTCTTACATTAATCACCAGAGGTTGTTGCATCAAAAGAGACGACGTCTGTCAAAGTCAGGGGTTAAAAGTGGGACGGTGTTTTTGTTTTGCTAACTCTCCACGACACTCTAAACTTCAGGCTGCTCACCTACAGTCAGCCTCCATTGCCCCTTGATGCCCACTCACACTAGTCAGCTTCTACGACAGTGGGTGGGGGTAACTGCAGAGTTACTCTAGTTTTGCATTTTCATTTTCTTCGTTTGTTTTTAATTTAGTTTAGTTTCACTTACGTTCTATTGTGAGTTTATGTATTTCAGTTTAGTTTAGAGAGCAAGAGAGTAATAATAACTAACTGAGGAAATAAAAGTAAAACCCTTCAAAGTGCTGCAGAGAAAGAAAAGATTTCACTCTTGTCAGTCACCTTAAATGATAAAAACTGGACTTCACCACTGCTCTAACTTGGCTGTCCAATTTAAAATCACTGTCCAACTTAAAACCAAGGTCAGTAATAAAAGGTTTAAGATAAACTTCCAGGGGACCCAAACCAACAGAGGAGGACTCACAAGGACCACTAGTTCAAAACGCCAACATCTCTGTTTTCTTATCATTAGAATTTAAGAAGTTTAACCCTTTAAAGCCGATCGGAGCGGGCACGCTCTGTTTTGCGTAACTATTTTTAAATCCCGGTAGCACTGCAACCACGTAAGCTAGCGCAAAAATTTTTTTTGCATATGAAACCGGAGGAGTTGTACTTACATCTTATGCCATCAGCTTGTCCTAGGTCACGGTTTCCTTCCACATATAGCTTTGCAAAAACTGCATAAAAACTACTTGCAGCAACACAAACATAATATTCCAGAAACATGCTTTGCCGATCTGATCAGCTGTTCATAACACTTCCTATGTTGGAATAGACGTCAGCGCGAACTTTCACATGTCCGCCATACCTGCCCGAAACCGGAAGTGACGTCGTTTTCGCAGAAATGTAGTGTTTTGTTTTTTTTACCATCAGGGCCTCATGAGCCTATAATTGTGTTTTTAAAAGTTATCTTTGACTTTATGACTTTCTGTGTCGTTTGTGGGATGCTTAGGACTCATATTGCACTGCTGGAAATAGTTTATTTTGATGCACATGCTGCTTTTTTGCAAATTTGCATTATGATATTTATTTTCGTTTTTCCTGCAGTATATAAAAATTGGTGTATTACAAAAATAAAACTATGAAGACACTCAAAATAAATTTCCTGTGGTGGGAAACTAGTTTGTGCAACTTTTTTGTATTTACAGTTTTGAGGGATAAGCCTCTTAAATTTCTCTAACTAGAAATATATGTTAAAAAAACAAAAACGATTTTAAATTTTTTTTGTAGATTATTGCACTTTTTTGCAATTTATGTAATTACTATGCACTTAATGCATACATATTATTAAAATCTGGGCTATAATGGTTGTATTGATGTAAAGCAACTTGAAATGCTCCCAAAAATGGCTCCACAGCATGTAAAAATATAATATAAGCTCTGGCAGACTTGGTTCTATGGTAGGTCTTAAAGGGTTAAAGCCAACCAAGCTTTAATGTTATTTAGACATGTCAAGAGAGGTTTTATGGAGATGCCATCCTTCTGCTTTAGTGGCAAATACATTTAACAGTCATCAGTGGAACAATGAAAAGAGATCCCATGCCTTTTAAGGGTGAAACCCAAAGGCAATATATACAGTAAAAAGAGCCCTAAACTTGACCCCTGTGGGACGCCACATGACAGAGAAGCAGAAGATGATTTGGAACCGAGAAGCTGACAGAGAAAGTTCTGTTTGCCAAATAAGACTAAACCAATTAAGTTCAGTGCCACCAATAACCACTACATCCTTTAACCAAGATAATAGGATGTTGTCGTCTACTGTGTCAAAAGCAGCAGTCAGGTCAAGCAAGACCAGAACAGCGTGGGTACCAGAATAAAGACCTTTAAGAATGCAGATTCTGTGCTATAAAGGGTTTTAAATCCTGATTGAAAAACCTCAAGGATGCCATTACATCTATAAAATATTTCAGTTGACACAAAACATTTTTCTCTAACACTTGGAAAGAAAATGCAGCTTGGAAATCGGTCTATAATTAGCTAAAACTGTGTGATCAAGGCCAGGTTTCTTAAGCAGTGGCTGCCCTACTGCATGTTTGAAAATTGCAGGAACCACACCAGAGGACAGACTGCTGTTAATAATGTCAAGGACAGACTGCCCTATACTAGGAAAGATTTCTTTTAAAAATCGTGGAGGGAAAGGATCCTGGGGGGAACCTGCGGGGTTAATATGACACCCCCCAGGGCAGCTGTGGCTACAACCGTAGCTTGCCTCCACCAGTGTGTGAATGCGAGAGTGAATGAATAGTGGCATTGTAAAGTGCTTTGGGTGCCTTGAAAAGCGCTATATAAATCCAATCCATTATTATTATTAAAATCAGCAGTGCAAGGGACAGAGACAGAGGGGTCAGAGTCAGGAGCTGTGATAAGAGGCCTGGTGGTGCCGACCTTTTCAATAAAAGATGATCATCATGTCTGGCGATTATACCTCAGCAGAGACTTTGTTTGGTGAATGACACAGGTCAGAAATAATAGAAACAAACTTCAGAGTGACAGACGAGCAACCACGCACACCAGCGCCATCTTGTTACCAGTCAGGTGTGAAGAACAGTTGGACCAAAGGTTCATTCAAGACTTTTTATGTGAAGGGAAGGAGTTTAAACTGGATTCTGGATTTATCAGAAAATCAGTTCAGTTCGGTCTGTTTCAGGATGGCTGAGTGGTCTAAGGTGCTGTGTTTAGTGCTCACTCTCCCCTGGAGGTGTGGGTTTGAAGCCCACTTTTAGCAGTTTCTGCTTCATTGTCTTTCTCGGTGTTCACATCTCCTCATTCCTGAAATGGTCTGCTCACATTCACGTCCAGTCCAAAAAGGCTAGGCAAGCGCCTGTACTGTCTCCGACAACTCAGGAAATTAGCAGGTTTTTCCAGTGGTCCTCAGAACTTTCTATTCAGGCGCTGTGGAGAGCATCCTCACACAGAACATCACTTCCTGGTGTGTCCAGGACACTAACTGTGTCCAGGATTGAAAAGCAGAGTGATCCGTGCGTCAGAACGCGTTACAAATGCAAATACAGTATGATCCACAAATAAAACTTCCCTACAGGACATTTACACCAGGAGATGTTGGTCCAGAGCATCTCAGATATTAAAGGACTGGTCCCATCCCAGTAACAAAATGCTTCGACTTCTGCAATCAGGCAGAAGGTTCCACACCATCGGGGCCAAAACAGAGACTCAAGGAGGAGCTTCTCTCCTCAGGCCATACGAGTCCTAAATCAGAACACGCCCCCACTCCCCTCATAGCATCAATAAGTGACTGAAACAGGACCTTATATCAATCTGTTCACACTTATCTGGTCACTCAGTTGAATTACTCTGTTTATATTACTCTGGTCACTTGTTTACTTGCACTGCTCTGTCAATACGTTGCTGTGGTAATATGGCACAAGACACGTTAACGCTCCATTTGCACAATGTACATTTTCAGATTTTTGATTTAAAATTTCCAGACTTTTACAATTTATTTACTTATTGTATATAATGTCTTTTTTTGTACAGTCAAAGGAGCAGTTCACTGTTTTTTTTGTAATTTAATGACTATGCATGTGACAAATAAAAAATCTCGAGTCTTGAACGTTATGCTCTCTCTTTCTAGGCCCTGCCAGTACTCTCGCTCCAGCATTTTGGATCAGCTGAAGGCTTTTGAGGGAGTTTTTATGACATCTGAAAATAGCAAATTGCAGTTGCCCAGGACTTGCATGAACAGTTCAACAGCAAAGCCCCAAATACCAAACAGGCTCATCAGGGATTTGAACCCAGGACCATTTACACCCAAAGTGAAAAGGGAAAAGCTTCCTTAGGCATTTTCATTAGGGTCATTAACATATAGCATCTTACATAGGTATACATGTAAACAAAGAATACTGTGTGTGTGTGTGTGTGTGTGTGTGTGTGTGTGTGTGTGTGTGTGTGTGTGTGTGTGTGTGTGTGTTACTGCTGATCAAAGGGTCATATAACATGAAGGCAAACATCCTTGGTCAGGAAGAGGGTAGACCCCCCCCGGTGAGGAAGTCCAGCAGTTCATCTAAACAGAAAGCACTTAGACTAGAACAGACGTAGCTACGTTAATCCTACCATAAAACAATTAAGACAAGATGCGACCTCTTCCCATGCTCCCAGGATGTAGGTGTGCATTCTAGTGTGGAATACACACCAAGCCTCTGCAGCCTGTTAAAGATCACACAACCTATCACTACACAATTGATTATACACCTCTAAGCATATATGGTTAAATGTTTCCTAATACAAATGACAATAATAAAATCTAAACCCAACATCACCACCCTGTATTGTCATTTTTTAAGGCTATACAGCGTATATATATCTTCAGCTCTACACCACTTGTCAACATTTTCAGTGCAGGCGTCATTTCATACACACATATTAGCCTTAGCATCCATGTCACTCTGCTGCAACAGTATGAAATTGGTAAAGATGTTAGCAATCATTTTATTCACCATCGATCTTACACATGGCAAGATGCAACCTGTAAACAAGCAGAGCAACGCCAATAATGTAAGAATGGGAGTCAAAAACTTTAAGAACATATTCCACCATGGTCCAGATGTCAACCAGGCTATCCAGCCTTGTGACGCGTCTCCTCCTGATGTGTGGTTTGCCACATATTTCTGCAGAGCAGTTAAGTTCTGCAGTGCCTCATAAATGTCTCCTCCAGTCGTATATCCATCCGGAATAAACGTACAACACGTCTCTCCAATCAGCTTACACACTCCTCCTTGCGACACTGTTATTAAGTCTAGGGTCAGCCTGTTCTGCAGTACCATCGTTCTGATGGCCTGTTGCTCCTCCGCTAAGGCTGTTCCCAGCGTCTTAGTGAGATTAATGTGTCGCAGTAAGGCATATCGGTTGATCTCCACATGATCCCGCACCTCTGCAACTCCGATGTTTGGGATCAAACTTTGGAAGAATTTAGCTCCTCCACTCCAAATGCGGAATTCTCGCGGCACTCCAGTGTCTACTGTCACTCCAAAAGAGTTAGGTGAGGCTAAATTCACCTCACGCTTCCGTCGGTTGCTAGGGTGATGTTCAACTCTGTCCATGAAGAAGACATGATCCGATAACTTCACCAAGGCACACAATCCTCCCCATCCCTCAGGGAGTGATAGATAGGCTTTATGTCCACACAGGAAATACCAATCAGCCAAAACTCTTGTTCCTTTAATGCTCGGCACTGTCCTTGAACATCCTGTCCACTTCTGACTCTTTGCCTTTACTGGTATTCTGTAAGCCAGGTTGAACTTGCATTCAGTCCTCCTTGCTGTCAAGTTCTCAGCGCACTTCGCACTGGTCAAGCATTTCATGCACCTGCTCTCATTCTCTGGAGGGCAGTAGGTGTATATGTATCCACATAAGCGAAGCGGCAGCTCCCCCACTGACAGTGATCCATTGTTCATCACACAAAACGGCAATTGAGCTGTGTTCAGCTTGTTCAGCAATATTATGTCTGGCAGTGGGTCTGACACTTGAGGCCAGGCCAATAAGTCAGTTTGCCCAGAACAATTCACGTGTAGAAGTGGCGACTTACTCCAGGTGATGTTCAGAGGTGCACTATAGTTGGCCTTGGACCAGAGGACTCTGTTGCCAGGATGAGTTGCTAAGCCCAACAGACACCAACTCCTGTCCTCTGGTATGCTGTACGGCCACAGTCCAGATGTATATGCGGATAACGGCATATGAGCACACACATAGCAGTCCGTCCTGTTGTTCAAGTGAGCAGTTGTATTCATAAACTGCCACCAAAAGTTTGTAGAATAGCCATGAGGGTATTGGGTGTGGTTTCCTTGGACATACAGGGTCTCCACGGCTGACCATGATGACATCAAAGCCATTACACCCAGCAGGGTAGACAACACTTTACCAGCCATTCTGATGAGTACCTGTGGCTCAGTTGGTTTCTTCACCGGATTGAGACGAGGGGCCCTAGAGGCTTTCCCCCCCCTTTGTACCCGGTCTTCCTGCCACTTACTCCGAGCTGGCCTGGATGTGTGTCACCTTTTTGCAGTGGCTTTGGTGTATCCAGGTGGGTCGTTCTGCAATCTTCACAGCAGTTGGTGTTGTCAGCAGAGCCTGATATGGTCCGTCCCACCGTGGCTTCGACCAGCACTTCCTCTTTATGACCTTTATCAGCACCCAGTCCCCTGGCTTCAGACGTTCTTCCTGTACAGAAACAGAATCATCTGGCAGATTACTTGCACTCATGACTTCTTTGCTTTTCAGCATTTTAATCATCCAGTCTGCTAGTGTGTTTTCTTCTTCTGCTTTATCATTATCATTACAGAACACTGGAACTCTAAATTGCCTGCCATATATTATTTCAAAAGGCGTTAGGCCATTATCAGTTGGCGTGATTCTCATATACATTTTCACTAGCTCAATGCAGTCTACCCATGTTCTGCCGGTTTCCTCCATTGTTTTCCTGAGTCTCAGCTTTACTGTGCCATTAGTCATTTCAACCAGCCCTGCACTTTGTGGGTGGTATGAGCAGTGGTTTTTCAGCGTTATCCCCAGATGTTGTGACATTTTCTTAATTACTTCGTTCACAAAATGAGGACCATTGTCACTGTAAATAGTCTGGGGGATCACAGTTTTGCATATCACTTTAGCCACTGAAATAGCATCTGCTTTCTTAGTGGGGACAACTTCTACCCACTTTGATAACGGGCACACAATTACCAGGCAGTACCTGTAGGTGTTACAGTTAGACAACTCAATGAAATCCATATGGATTACTTCAAATGGGTAGCTGGGTCTGGGAAACCTTCCTCTTTTTGGTCTGAGGTTTCCCTGAGCATTATGTTAACAACATATTAAACATGCTTTACAAAAATGTTTTGAATAAGCATTGAATCCCAGTGTGAGAAACTGCCGTTCGACTGCTGCTACCATCCCAGCTGTTGAGACATGGCAGAGCCCATGGCTCAAAATTGCAGCAGTCCTATATAAGTTTTTAGGCAATATAGGTTTATCACAAAGATAGTAGACATCACCTCGCAGGCTTGCTCCTTTAGTGAGCCACAGCTGCTTCTCAGCTGGAGGTGAGTGTGACTGCATGTCTGCTAACACATCATGTGTGATGGGCATAGTTTGCTCCTGAGACGCCAGAATATGAACCCCATGTGTTCCAAGGGCCGCTTCCTTTGCAATTTTATCTGCAAAGGCGTTGCCTAGTACAATGGGGTCAGTGCCACGTGTGTGTGCTGCACATTTACAAACCGCAACTTTACTAGGCAGTAAGACTGCTTTCAACAGGTCCTGTAAAAGTGTTGCATGCTCCACAGGTTTCCCTGTCGATGTTGCCATGCCTCGTCTTGACCACTGAGCGGCAAAGAAATGAAGTGTAGCATATGCATACTGACTGTCAGTATATATAGTCACTGCCTGCCCTTCAGCTGCTTTGCAGGCTTCTGTCAGAGCCACTATCTCAGCTGCTTGGGCAGACATGGAATGTGATAACTGCCCAGCACGGATGACCTGCACATCATCCACAACAGCAAAGCCTGTTTTAGTCTTTCCCTCTGCTGTTTTAAAACTGGAACCATCAACAAACCAAACCTTGCCCTCAGTGAGTGGTATGTCCGTTAAGTCACTTCTAGGTTTACACTGTGTTTCCACATGCTCACTACACACATGTGGTGTACCCTCCTCCTCTGTAGGCAACAATGTAGAGGGATTCAAAGTTGTACACCGCTTAATAGTTATGTGTGGCTGGGAGAGCAACAGTGACATTAAAGACAAGTGTCTGGCAGGTGACAAAAATGTCATTTTAGTCTGCAGCAATAAACCATCAACCTCATGTGGAACTAGCAGGGTCAAAGGGTGAAACAAAACAATTTCACCAGAACACTTTACGGCTTCAGCGGCTGCACACACAGATCGCACACAGTGAGGTAAGGCACAAGCCACTGGATCCAGCCTCTTAGAATAATAAGCTACTGGCTTCATGCCACCTCCACATTGTTGTGCTAACATGGATGTCATAAAATGTCCTTTACAGTCAATAGTTTGAACAAAAGGCTTGTTATAATCTGGAAGCCCTAAAACCGATGCTCCTGTCAGCATCTGTTTCAGCATGCACAGAGCTTGCTCCCCCTCAGGGGTCCAACTTAAACTTTCTGACATAGCCAAAGGTTTACTGTACATCATATCTAATAATGGCTGCGCAATTTCAGAGTAATGGGGCATCCACGATCGACAGAAATTTAGCAACCCTAGGAATTGCATCATGTGTTTCTTTGTCACTGGCCTAGGTGCTGCCAAGATAGCTATTTTCCTCTCTGGATGTATGCTTTTCCCTGCTGCACTAAGCAGATGTCCTAAAAATTTCACTTCTGTCTTAACCCACTGTAGTTTGGAAAGTGAGGCCTTGTTACCTGTCTCAGCTAAGTGAGTCAGCAATGCCAATGATATGTCTTTACAGTTCTTCTCTGAATTGGATGCAATTAAAATGTCATCGACATATACCAACATCTGTGAATGTGATGGAATCACAAAATCAGACAGACAATTTGTAATATTCTGTGTGAAAATTGTAGGACTGTCACAAAAACCTTGCGGCAATCTGGTGTATGTGTATTTTTTGCCTTGATACGTGAAACCAAACCAGCCTTGTGAATTCTCATGCACTGGTATGGAAAAGAAAGCATTACTTAAATCTACCACAGTGAAGTGTGTCTTGTCTGGCTTAAGCTGATTTAACAAGGTGTGGGGGTCGGGGACGCATGGAGCTATACTCTCCACTGCCTGATTTACAGCTCTTAAATCTTGAATCATGCGCCACGACTGTGAATCAGCCTTTCTAACTGGGAAGATGGGTGTGTTACATACTGCTTGTGGAGCTTCAACTAGTATCCCTGCTTTAATCATATCCTCTATAACTGGTTTAATGCCTTCCACTGCATCAGGCTTCAAGGGATATTGTTTCACTCTTGGCCTAAAAAACGTTTTGGGCTTTATTACTACTGGACTCACTGTTGTTATTAGCCCCACATCAGTCCTCCCAGTAGACCAGAGCTTCTCTGGGACCTGTTTAAGCTCCGGGTGATCTTTGACATCTACAACATATCATTCTGCTGTGTCATTCTCACTCCCCTTTAAATGTGTTTGTGGTGAGGTATGTGTCACCCATCCCAGCTTTTTACGAAAGATGCTGTGCTGCACGTCTGTCTCCCAACCCCCTCCAGCTTGCTGCCACATTCCAAGACTCTCCCCCTGTCTCACCAAAGATGCTAAGTCTGTCCACTCAGCTGTGCCACTCTTTGTCAGTGAAATATGTGGTGTTTGCCCTGTAAAAAGTTGTTGTGCAGCTTCAGAAAGGATCACACTACATCCAGCCATAGTTTCACCATCAGTATATATTGCCTTTATGGTGATTCTCTGTGGCCCTAATTTCAGCACTTTATCTGTGTAGGCCTCATCAGGCCCAGGCATGGTCTTAAATCTCAGTGTGACATGCAAGTCTTCTGGTGGCTGTATGTCATGGTTAGTTGTCAACATTTCCTCAGCTGCAGCTAACAGTTTACAGTTTATTTGATCAGGTCTGGAGGCCGACAGGTCAAGTGTCCAGTAATAATGCAAATCCCCACTGTCCTGATGAACCATTGTCTCAGCAGTTTCACCTTTTCCTGCAGCTATCATCCCAATGGATGTTGGAATTATTGAAATTCCAAGTTTGATCATCATATCTCTTCCCAAGAGGTTCACTGGACAGGTTGGGCACATTACAACTGAACCCTGAGCTGCCTCTCCTGTGGTAGGATCTCTAATCCACACTGGTTTAGAGATTCTATGCTGATTTAACTGACCATTTGCAGACTTCACATAAATTGTGCCATTTGAAGGATCAACTCCTGACACATGATCTTTTAAAACAGTTTTATCTACACCTGAATCACACAGAAATTGAACAGTTTTGCCTTGCACAGTTAACGTGCGAACTGGTTTTACTTCTTTCCCTGACAGATTTAACAATACTTGAGTCAAATCTAAAGTCTGAAACACAGGCTGTTGTAAATTCTGGCAAAGTAAGGGATCATTTGTACATGTATATGTATTAGCAGTGTCAACAGGTGCTAGTCATTTATTATAATAAGGGTTTCTTGGATCAGGGCGTTTATACTCTTCAGGCATGCGATCGGGACACTCCCTTGCGTGATGGCCCATTTCCCCACATGCATAGCACTTATCATCTCTTTTACCACGGTTATCCTGGGGTCGCCATGGGCCTCTACCTCTCCTACTCCTGCCTTCTTTTTTGCCCTCTTCCAGCCTGTCCCTGACACAAAATTTCATCTACTAAAAAGGCAGCGGCCTCAGAGCTTTGTGGCTTCTTTTTTTAATTTTTAATAACTTCCTGTGCATGGCGGGCCCAGTTCATGCATTCAACGGACCCATCAGTGTTCTGATTGACATTTTGTTTTCTGATAAGAGCAGCAATGCATGGATGGAAGCCATTCATCAGAGCATGTTTTAACTGCTGCTGATATGGGCTGGCCTTCTCTGCACTCTCTTCAAGGCCGCTATGTTCTTTGAATACTTCCTCTAATCTTGCCCTGAACTCATGAACATCCTCTCCTTCTTTCTGCATGCATTGGGCGATTTTGTTGTAATCTACAGAAGCTTTAAAAGTATTTCTAAGACGCTCATAAACCCCATCAACTTGGCCTCCCTAAATTTGCATGTCCATAGGGTAGGATGGTATTACCATCCCTCCCTGTGTAGGTGCCTCGCACCTGAGCCCAGTTATATGTGAGACACTTCCTAAAAGTGGCTTCTGTTTCCTGACCGTTTAAGCGGTAGGAGGAGCAGAGTTGCTTGTGTCGGGCGATAAATTCATCAACATTAGTCAACGGGTTTCCTAAACCTTTACATGCCTCTGCACATTCAGATTCAGTCCATGGCCTGTAAACACAAATAACACGGCTTTGGTCACTTTCAACACCAAAATGGGGATTCGCGACCTCCACCATGGGAAAGGTATCATGGAAAGGGTAGGCAGGCATACCAGCTGCACTCGTCTCATCCCTTTTAGTTTTGGATCTAGTGTTATAAGGGCTTAAATATTGTGCTGCGGCATCCCCAAACTCCTGTCGTACTCTATCCTCCTCCTCTCTCTCTCTCTTCTCCTGCTCCTGCTTTTCCTCCTCCTCTCTGGCCTCTCTCTCTCTCTCTAATGCTGCCCTACGCTGTTGGTCCCTTAACGTCAGCACCACTGAAGTAGACCGCACCGTCTCATCTTCAGGTTTCACAGCTAATGCCTGCAAAGCTGCTCTCTTCGCATTCACTGCCTCCTGTCTTTTCTGCGCCTGCTCTAACCACAGTTTAGCGGACGCCAGTTGTAACTCTCTCTCCTGTTTCAATTTCCCTTTTGCACAAGCTGCCTTTACTGTCAACTGGACTACTAACATTTGACATTGTCTGTCAATAGGAAATTGTACTTAGTAGTCAGTATAATCTTTTAATTATATAAGTTTGTATATGGTAGAATACTGCATGTAATCATTAGTGTTTAGTTGGTGGCATATTGAAAGAATGTCTCATCCTAGGAGGTCTGTAACATTCTAGGGTGTTCACCCCCACATCCTAGGAGCATGAGAGAGGTCGTATCTTCTCTTTGTTGATATATGGTATAGCAAACACACGTATATCTCTTTAAGTATAAGAGCCTTTTGTTTAGATGGACCCGCTAGACTCCTGGCACCAGCTTTGGGGAGTCTTCACAGGGTCACATCTTGACCTCACACACACACATACACACACACGTACACCTCCACATTGCAATGTAAAGAACAAACGCTCACTGAAGTATAAATAAAGACCGGGGCAGTTTCTCAGCGCGAGTCTCAGTTCTGGAGACTGCCCTTGCTAGCAAGAAGTTCTGTGTGTTTCTCTTCTCTGAGTCTTTACTGAAGAAGTGTTTTAGAATATATTTCTTAACATTATTCTACAACCAATTTACCTTCAAAATCATATTTCTTGCGCCAATGTCCTAAATACTTTGCGCTACCGGGAGCGAATTTTATCATAAACTTCTCGTCACCCTCCGACACACTCTTGGTTGCTTGGGAACCCATAATAACAACAACAGCTGGCGTCACAGACCACGTGTTCTGCTCCGCACCCACTCACACAAACACGCTCACACAACAACAACAACAACACAAAATAGGCCTATTGTCCAGCACAAATGGACTCCGCGGAACTTCTCAACACCCCACTGAGCGGTGGAGAACTCACTACAGTACCCCACAAAGCGGTCTGTATTTCACCCCACTAAGACGGTGAACCAAAATAAAGTTCGAACTGCGCAACTCTGCGACTTAATGCTTCTGTACTAAAACCCCACTGAGCGGCTTTGTACATCGCCCCACTAAGACGGCGAATTTTAGCCCCACTGAGCGGCCACGGACAACGCCCCACTGAGCGGCGAAGACGTACGATTATAGAAGTAAACTTTTTTTTTTTTTAAACTTACTTGGAGTTGCTTATTGCGTGTAGCATCAGTCCCGAATCCTGTCAATCGCCATCCATCGAGGAGAAAAAACACAGACGGCTAATCCACCGGCCTGATGACGAATTCTCACGCCTCAGGACTTTGCTGCAGGACCTCTATAAGTCCTGGCTGACGTCAGTCTGTCAGCGTGTCTCTTTTCCCCTCGGTGAATGTCGACTCCAGGGATCCGGCTCTCGAAGGACCAATTAATGATAGGTTTGTAGCATAAACCTATTCGCTGGAACGTTAAGGACAACTTGCTACACAGCAAAAAGCAAGACACAAGGCACCAAAGTTCTTCGTGTTACTCATGCATGAGGGAGACCTGCCTGGAGCCAAGTGTCGTTCCACCACTTGACCTCTGTCAGACTCTCAAGGGAATTATTTCTATAGGAGACTGCATTTAAAGGTGAAAGAAAGGTGACTGAAAAGGAAAAACTCAATGCATCATGGGAATCCCCCGGCAGCCTACGTCTATTGCAGCAAAACTAAGGGAGGATTCAGGGTCACCTGGTCCAGCCCTAACTATATGCTTTAGCAAAAAGGAAAGTTTGAAGCCTGTCAGGGGTTGACATTTGTTCTATCACAAGTAAGAGAAATAAGACACTGCAGACCAACTCAGAGAGTTTTAAAAACGTGCGCACGGGTGAATGTCCCTGAGAAGACACACACACCAATTGCAGGCTTGCTTGCTTTATTTATAGGGCAAAGCAGGTTACATAGTACTTCCTCTTTCTGTAAGCAGTCGGGGAGAGGTTAGGCATTAGCTCAGCTTATCTGACCTTACACACACTGGAGTAAAGAATACAGAAGTATATCATGCTTTATCTGACATCACAGACACTGAAGTAAAGAATGCATCATGTTCTCTTTAACAATAGGCTCGGTTATGTGAAAATATATGAACACTTGAATATAAGGCACACTTGATTATATTGTATTTTTATAAAAATCTTCTTACAAAGCCTAATCTTAAAAGTAGAGATAGTGTCTGTCTCCTGAATCCAAACTGGAAGCTGGTTCCACAGAAGAGGGGCCTGAAAACTGAAGGCTCTGCCTCCCATTCTACTTTTAAATACTCTAGGAACAACAAGTAGGCCTGCAGAGCGAGAGCGAAGTGCTCTAATAGGGTGATATGGTACTACAAGGTCATTAAGATAAGATGGGGCCTGATTATTTAAGACCTTGTATGTGAGGAGCAGGATTTTGAATTCTGGATTTAACAGGAAGCCAATGGAGGGAAGCCAAAACAGGAGAAATCTGCTCTCTCTTTCTAGTCCCTGTCAAGAAGGCTTCCTTTGCAGAGAACTACACTCATAGTTCACGTACCAGAATTATATTGCAAACAGGTGAGAAAATGATTTGAGAGTTGAGGTGTATTAACTATTAACCCTTTTCACTCACAGTTTAAACATTTTTTGCCACTCTGTTACTCTGTTCAAAAGGTAAAAGACATTACACAAGAATTTGTGACAAATTCTTCTTTAAAACATCAATTATTTGTCATAGTTGTTTTAATTTTACAGTTAAAGCACTGCAATGCTTGCTGGGTATTTCGTTGTACTTCTTAGTATAAGTAAGTAAGTAAAGTAAGTAAAATTTATTTATATAGCGCTTTTCACAGATAAAAATCACAAAGTGCTTTACAACACAGGAAATGAGAATATAAAAACAATATAACAGTAAATAAAACAATATAAAACAATAAAACTATAAAAACAGCATAAGAAGAAATTAATCAAATGCTTTTCTAAATAAAAATGTCTTCAGCTGTTTCTTAAAAGAATCAATGGAGTCCGTGCAGTGAAGAGACAGTGGGAGAGAATTCCACAACCGTGGTGCCACAGTCTGAAAGGCCCGATCACCACGAGTTTTAAAACGAGTGCGCGGTACCACCAGCAGTCTCTGATCTAATGACCTTAAAGCCCGAGAAGATGTATGTGGTTTCAGCAGGTCAGATAAATATTGAGGAGCCTGACCATGTAGGGCCCTAAAGGTTAGAACTAAAATTTTAAAATGAAACCTAAAATTTACAGGCAACCAGTGAAGGGAGGCCAAGACTGGAGTGATATGCGATCTTCTCTTGGTGCCTGTTAAGAGACGTGCTGCAGCATTCTGCACAGTCTGAAGACGATTTAAGGCTGATTTGTTAAAACAAGTAAAAAAGGCCATTACAATTGTCTAAACGAGAAGAAATAAAAGCATGAATAATCATCTCAAGTTCAAGCTTTGATACCATTAGTCTGAGTTTAGAAATATTCCGTAAATGATAAAAACAGTTTCGGACCAGCTGCTTAGAATGCTGCTCGAGAGACATCGAGCTGTCAAATATGACACCGAGATTTCTAAGGCTTGATTTTACATAAGGGTCTAAGAAGCTGATATGCTGTCTAATTTCTGGGACCATGTGGTCTGGAGCAATAATTAGAGTTTCTGTTTTATCAGAGTTTAGTTGGAGAAAATTGTCATATAACCATTTGTTGATTTCTGTCAGGCAATTACTTAAATTAGACAATTTATAAAACTCAGACATTTTGAAGGAACAGTATAGTTGGATGTCGTCAGCATAGAGATGATAGGAGATATATTTATAGCGCTTAATAATTTGGCCTAGGGGAAATACATAAAGTAAAAAGAGAATTGGACCCAGGACAGATCCCTGAGGTACCCCACACGTCAAAACTGTTGATTCTGATGTGACATGATTCATGCAAACAGTAAAAGATCTCTCAGACAGATATGATATAAACCATTTTAAAACAACACCAGTAATCCCAAACAAGTTCTCGAGTCTGTTTATCATGATACTGTGATCTACAGTGTCAAAAGCAGAGCTGAGATCCAGCAGGACCAGCACTGTGTATTCTCCAGAGTCTGCTGCCATCAAGATATCACTAGATACTCTAAGTAAGGCCGTTTCAGTGGAATGCAATTTACGAAAACCAGACTGGAAAGTGTCCATAACAGCATTTTTATCCAGGAAATAGTTAAGTTGTTCTAGTACTACTTTTTCTAAAATTTTCGATATAAAAGGCAGTTTGGATATTGGCCTATAACTGTTGGGAAGAGATGGATCCAGCTGGGGTTTCTTTAATATTGGCTCAACATTAGCTTGTTTAAAGAAGCTGGGGACTGAGCCAGTATGAAGAGAAGTATTTATCATTTCCACAATACAGGGGCCAATTGAATCAAACACACTAGTGAAAAATGAAGATGGAAGGACATCAAGGGGGCTTGAAGTCTGTTTTATATGACAAAGCAGGCCTCTGATGTCTTGTAATGTAACAGGAGTAAAAGACGACCAAGTATCAGAGGAGAGCAAGTTAAAAGTTTGATATTAAGAAGATGATGGAGAGATATTAGACCTGATGGCAATGACCTTATTTCTGAAATAGTTCATAAACTCATTGCATTCGGACGTTGAGTGAACTGGTGCACAAGGAGCATCAGGAGAAACAATACTCCTAATTGTTTTAAACAAGAATTTAGGATCTTTCTTTTTTGAAGCTATGAGGTGTGAAAAATACTCTGTTCTGGCATTTTTCCACATGTCATTTAGCAAGAGGATAGATTCTTTAAGGTGTAACTTATAAACCTCAAGCTTGGAAGCCTTCCACAAGCGTTCTAGCTTGCGACAGTATCTCCTGAAATTACGAATGTTTTCATTTAACCAAGGATGAGATTTCAAACGTAGGACAGTACTTTTTTTCAGAGGTGCCACTATGTCTAAAATAGAATTACACTGGTTATTAAAGGATGAGACAAGAGAGTCCAAATCATTGTAAGTCATTTCAGCGTCAAACATGGCAGAGAACCTTTTGCCGGCGTTCTGGTTTATGATTCGCCTTTCAATCGTTATTTTGGGAGCCGGGGGATCCAAATAAAACGACAAGTTAAAATATATGCAGCTATGGTCACTCACATGGACATCTTCCACACGAATGTCATTTATATTTAAACCCAAGGAGAAAACAAGGTCCAATGTGTGACCCTTTACATGTGTAGGGCCAGAAACATGCTGCATAAAATTAAAAGACTGTGATGGTCATGAAGTCAGCAGCCATATTACAGGATGCATCATCAATATGAAGGTTAAAATCTCCCAACATTACCACCTTCTCTAATTTAATAATGGATGACAGGAGGTCGTTAAATTCAGTTAAAAAGACTCCGGCAGGGCCAGGAGGTCGGTAGATTAAAATACAATAAAAGGTGTGCAAAGAGCCGACCTTGATCATCTGAAGTTCAAATGAAGTAAAAGAATCCGATTTCATCAGTCTGCATGTGAATCTGTCCTGGTGCACAACAGCGAGACCTCCACCACGTCCCGAAAGACGTGGAGTTCCGATGACGGAGCAGCCAGTCGAACAAATTTCCTTCAGATGTATATAATCCATGTTTTGTTGCCACGTCTCAGTTAAACACAAGAAGTTGAGAGATTCCTTTATAAAAAGTACACTTCAGGTAAACTTCAAATACTTCAAATAGTGTAGCTGCAACTTACTCCTTAAGTTAAAAATGATGCTGCATATTGTAGTTTACATGTGATACTACTCTCACAATGAATTGCATTTTATGGTAATACACTCTGAATGAGGATTTAAGTAATTACTCTTAGATCTACAGTAGAAAACAACAGAAATCCGGATGGTGTAATAGTATAATCTCAGTAACATCACCAATTGTTACATTTGCTGTATTTTACAGTTGTTTCCATGAGTACGGTGAGTTACCGTAAAAATAATGTAATCTCATGGAACTTTCCCACAATTACATGCAAATTACAGTACCAAACTGCAAACATCCTTTAGAGTTTTTTACTGTTGATTTTGCAGTACTAAGCTATGGAAATTACTGCAAAGGCTAACAGTGTAACATCAAATTGTAACATCAAATCCGCTCCGCCGATGGTTGACTCCAAATCTCCCGAACACTATGTCGATCTGAGAAAGAAAGACCGAGACCAAAGTCTGTCGAGACCAAGACCACATAAAAGTGGTCTCGAGACATCCAACTCTACCACACGTCAACCTATTAACTCACTTCTTCAACATCTCTTTTCCTTTCTCTCCAGCTGCTCTTCTAACTTTCAACTGACTCATGCTGAGTGAACCCTTACCCACACAACCATTCTCTGCCATCTAACACAACATACTTTTACCCACAGTTCTTGCCATACAGTCACACAGGAGTTTGTCATCCGGCTGCCCAGTGGAACGTCCGCCGCTTTACTGGCTCTAGATCCCATTTTGCTACACGAGGCGTCCCCCGTGAGGTTCCTTGCTTGAACACCGCCACTCCACGAACATTGTGGTACGCAGAAATGGTTCCAGACAGTGGACTGGAATACAGGCCTGGGGAATCAAACACCCAGGATTTTGCCTCCGGTGTCGGCAGGCGTTCCCCTCCTCGGCCAGACAAAAAACTCCCCATGACTGTATACAGGTTAGCTACAGCTCACCCATCTGCAGGAGTCCCCTCAAAGAGATGGATGAAATTAAAGAAATTCTAATATAATACTAAAGCTAGAGCTCTCTGGCAACAGAGAGGCTGCTTCCTACTCATTTATCTCCATCAAACCAGGCTCAATTCAATCTGTAACAGGATTACTAATATTCACTGTATTTCAGAATGACAAAACACAGATACTCACTACTTTCTTGTGGCTGAGACTGGTAAGTACTCACTAAATGTAACATTTATAACAGGAATAACCATGGACACTGTAAAAAGCTGCTCACATATTTAAATGTTACACTGGAGATTTAAAAACAATTACAATTACTTCTGTGGCAGTACTGGCACGATTAGTTCCTGGTCTGGGACCCCAAGGAGTGTGATGGTGTCACTAAGACTTCTCTACCTGTGAGGGAGCTCTGGTCTCCAGACATCATTGTTTATGAGTTGTAAGCACTTCAAATATAACATACATCCATCCAACTTCTCCCGCTTATCCAGGACCATGGGGGCAGCAGCCCAAGCAGAGAAGCCCAGACTTCCCTCTCCCCTGCCACCTCCTCCAGCTTGTCTGGGGGAACACCAAGGCGTTCCCAGGCCAGCTAAGAGATATAATCTCTCCAGTGTGTCCTGGGTCTGCCCCAGGGCCTCCGAATCTCCGAATCGTATCTCTGCTTTTCGCAGATGACGTGGTTCTGTTGGCTCAAAAACAAAAGTGAGGGGAGATGTGTGATTTAAGTAGTGATGAGAATGATCAAAATGTCTCAGTGTGTCAGTTGCAGGTGGGAAGCAGACCTGGATCAATCTCCACAGGCGGCGGTCGGAGTAAAATAATAGCTTAACATCATTAGAAACACCCAGGACGAGTTTTGGCTGAATTGTTTTACAGCTTCACTTCCATGTGTTCCTCATCCCGAAAAGCAAGCTCCAAGGATGTTAACGTCTCCCTGAAAACAAGAAATGCAGATCCAAAAGCAACAACATGGCAGGTCAAGAGACAACAGCAGTATCCTGAGCAGCGAGGGGTCCAGCAGCAACAGCAGTATGTGCAAAAGGCATCAGCAAGGAGAAAACACCATCATCATGACTGGATGGATGGAGATGCAATGGACTGCTGCAAGGGGGGAGACGAGACTACAGTGGAAGGAGGGGGAGGAGACATGGAAGAACACTGTTGTTTAGTGTGGGAGATCAAATTGGGCTAAGGAACCTGGGGAGGAAAACCGACTGCCTTTGAGTGGAGAATTGAAAAGTGTCTGAAACACTGCAAGGAGGAGAGACACACAAAAATCACACACACAAACAGAAAATGCATTAATCCTATTAAGACATATACACATGCAATGAAGGCCAGATAACATCTTAAGCATGCGTTTCTGTTTTATCATCTTGTCCAGTTCACTTAGTGGGATGAGAGGTGATATGTAAACTAGTGGACTAGTATTATGTTAGGAAAGATGATTGAATGATAGCAGGTGTAAACAGAATGCTGTAGAGAGGGTTTAAAATGGGTGGCACTAATAGATTCTGGGTTCTGATGTGTGGGGGAGGTTTTACCATGACACACACCTGGTTACATGGGAAGAAACTCATTATCTAATAGAACAGCAGTGTTATGTGGTGTGTGTGGCTGATGGATGAATGTTTTGGGGATTTATCTGGCTGAGGCATTTTCTTTTGTTACCAAGTTGAACCTGCCAATTAGTTTTGGTTTGAATTACCCTTCCAAGATGAAGAGCATGCTTAGATATGTCCTAACTAGGCCTTCCTGTCTGTTTGTTTTTTTACTTTCACAGTGCACTGAAAGTTTTGTTTGGTCATGCAACACGCAGCACCTGTACATAAAAGGCCAAAGCAGACTGTACTTCCTCAGAAGGCTGAGGTCCTTCAACATCTGCAGGAAGCTCCTGAGGATGTTTTATCAGTCGGTGGTTGCAGGAGTACTGTTCTATGCTGTGGTGTGCTGGGGGAGCAGCACAGCAAAGGACTCATCCAGGCTGGAAAAACGAATCAGGAAGGCTGGCTCTGTGGTCGGCATGAAGCTGGACACTTTGGTGACAGTGGCAGAGAAAAGGACATTAAAGAAACTGATGGACATTATGGAAAATGCTGGGCATCCTCTGCACGTGCTCGGAAATAATCAGAGGAGCCTATTCAGCGACAGGTTGCTTCTCTCAAAGTCAAGAACCAACAGGCTTAAAAACTCCTTTGTCCCACACGCCATCAAACTGTTTAACTCCTCGTTGGAGGGGAGAGGGAGGGGAGACAGGAGGACAAAGGCGAGTGGGAACAACTGAGCTGTAGTGCCTTTTCACTGTGCAATGTTTGCAATATTTTTTTATATTTGACCTTTTTTGTGGGGCAAATAATATTGACACCAGTCATTTTGAGTTTTTCTGAAATGATTCTGTTGTTGTGTACAAAATATTTAAAAAAAATTAAGCTATAGGGAAATCCTCTGGTTGAAAATCCTGTTTAAAAAAAGCACTTGGGATAATTGTGTTGGTGACAGCTTTTGTTATAATATCAATAATATTTCTATGAATATGGGATACTGTTACATGTTTGCATAGACTTTTGTGGAATATGGAGACACTCCTGGCATTATATGAGCAAAGTGAGACTCATTTTTTAGGGTTGGTGGAGATGAGTGTGAAGATCCAAACAATCCCTGTCAGTGATGGAGAAGCTTTGATGAAAATATTTGGTAAAAAGTTCACCAGCATGAAGGAAATGAAGTTTCAAACTTTCCTTAGGAGGAGCCCAGCACGCCTGCTTAAAGAATAGTAAGTGTGGCGATGTGGATGCTTGCAGCGACTGCTGTATAGAGGCCATCCTGCTACACATGAAACACATCAGAGTCATAATTGTTATTTTAGTCACGTGTTTGTTTATTATCCTTATTGTTTTATCTGGGACTGTTTGCAGACATCTCAGAGAGAGGAGACACCAGCATCTGAACAGAGACTCAAACCAGCAACCTGCAGCTCCCTGCTTGGCTGCTCCAGTTTTCTCCTCACTCATGTTGCCCACCAGTGATTTCTAGCTGCCCACCCACACAGCAGGCTAGAATATGCGCTGAGCCTCAGCACCCAATACTTGGACATGTTTTCTTTATTAAACAATGAACCAGACCCCAAAAAGTAAACAGCTTGTTATTGCTAGGCAACGGGAGCAGCATTTGGAGATGCAGCACCTGACATTCCTGACCATGTGGGCGGAGCATGCATGAAATGGAATGTTTAGTAGAACTGTGCAACACAAGCACTTAGTTCCAGCATGTTTCATTGTATCCAGACACAGCTAGAGACACATCTACAGCAGCATCTCTGTGCAGGACAAACGACAGCTGACGAAGAAACATCGAAAACTTCACTTCACTCCTCTACAAAACGTTGGTTCCTTTGTTTAAAAGGCCAAAATGAATCAAGGGAGATCGAGAAGAGGATCGGCGAGTGCTTCACCTCACAATACAGTACAGCTGATTCATTTTAAATTTCAAATGATACAGGCTGAAAATGTCAAATTAAAAGAAGAGGCAGAAAAATCAAGAGGAGAAGCTAAAAATTTTGTTTGAAACTGAAGTAGTATTGCAGGAATTACTGGATGTGGGTCTCAAACTTAAAGGAGAGAAGATGAGAAAACAACAGGCAGAAAACGAGAATGAAAACATGAAGAAAGAACTGTTGGAAGCTCAAAAAGCATTGGAGGAAGAGAAAAGCACAGCACAAGAAGCCAAAAATAAATATCAAACTGCAAAGAAGGAGGCAGGAAATGTGATGCAGGAATTACAGGAGGTGCAGGAAGCTTTTGAAGAGGAAAAAAGGAAAATGAAGTTGGCAACACAAGAAGCTGCAAATGTAATGGCTGAAGCTGAAACACTAAGGAAGGAATTACTGCATGTGAAGCAACAACTTGAAGAGGAGAAAAAATGTAAAGACGAGGCAGAAAATGAGATTGAAAATATGAAGAAAGAATTGTTGGAAGCTCAAAAAGTGTTGGAGGAAGAGAAAATTAAAATACAGGAAGCAAAGAAAGAAATGGAAGATACAAAGAGTCACACTCAAAACATGAAGGAGGAACTGATGAAAGTGCAAGAGGAACTTGCAGAAGGGAAAATTGAGTTGAAGGTATTCAAGAAAGAAACGACGGTGACCAAGAAAGGCTGCAAAGATGAACTTAAAGAAATACAAAAGCACAAAAAGGAAGTAAAAGAAAAGCAAGCCGAGGACAGGAGGGGATTCTGGAGCAGACTGCTGAGAAAGAACTGACCCAGCAGCATCAAGTTTGAGGACATCAATAGTTTCTTCCTCCTCTCTCCACCTTTCTTTCACCCCATCCTTCTTCTTGGGACGTTTGTTTGTTTTTTAAAAACTCTAATCTAAATACATGTACTGAAATACACAAATAAAATTGCCATAACTTGACCTCATGTTGCCTGCTTCTTTTCTTGTGTGTCTGTGGATGTAAAACAGTAACACACTTTCTGCTCTGTGTCTTTAATTGTAAATAAATGCAATATGTTTTCATTTTAAAATGCAGTGCAAAAAACTTCTGCTCTAAATCTTTTTTTTTTTTTAGCAAAAAGCTTTTTTTTTTGCCTGTTGTGGAAGTTTTCCATTTAAATAAAGCCTGCAGACGAGCGGTGAGCGGTAGCTAACATTCTTTAATCAAACACACAAAGAACAGACAAGCAAGCTTGATGAAGTCCCTGCATGACCGCGGGACAGACGGTCAGCAGAGTCTCCCTGAGCCTAGCATGGCTCTCAGTTAATACATGACAAAAGAAATCTGCCACCACAATTGTTAATGTTTACCTAACTGGGCTAAGACAAGTAAGACAATGACAAATAATTGCCATTACTGATCCCTTTATCTGTTTGCTTTAAACACAATGAATTTCTTTTCCTGAATAGACATGTATATGAGATTCCTTTTTGTCAGGTAATCCTATCTTTGTTGTAGATGACTCAGTCTGCATTATTTTAATTAAACAGAAAATTTCAAAGAAAAACTACTAGCAACAGCCAGTAGTGCCCCTCAGCCTCCCAGCAGATGTACCTATGTAATGAATTTCTTTATCCTATGTCGCCATGTTCTCAAGTTATCAATTTACAAGATTTTCATAAAAATTTGACCTCAAGGTCAAGGTTACTGATATTAAACCAATTATAGATACACCTGTGGTATCAGTTTGAAACTCCTACGTCCCTTCGTTCTCATGTTATTGCATTCACAACTTGGGTGGACAAGTTGCTGTTTATGTTTTAGGGTTATTGATATAAATTCTGTGTTTCTGTGAGAAATCTGATGTTAAATATTTATATTTCCATTTTTTTAAAGAGTGTATGATAACTGGTTTTTAGTTAACTATCTGTTACTCTCAAATGTAAAGGATAATTAATCAAATTTTTAAAAAGTTGTGAATCTACTTCATGTTTCATGCTGCCTCCTGACTTCTTAGTGACAAAAAATACAGAGAAATTCAGGAAAACAAATTAAGGGAAACTACACCTCCTGCTGTCCAAATTTCTTTGTCAGCATCAAATATCTGCCTCCAGAATACACAGAGTTTAGGGCAGAGCCACAATATATGAGTATGGTTGGCAGAGTGTGTCCCACAGTTCCTCCAGCATGAACTCAGATGTGTTGGACCCATCTTAGCAGTTATTTCTGGTGTTCTGTAGAATCTGGTACATTAATGCCCCTTTTATTTTGGGCAACTGCAGGGTTTTGAGTCTAATTCTAGGCCGCTGTTTAGCCTACATGAAGTTAGAAATTCTTCAGTACAGCTTGGACTCTCCACCATTTGACCCTTAGAACTGAAGAAGCTTCTCGGATGAGAGGTGAAACGTCTTCAAGTAACTCAAAGAAGTCCAGACGCTTTTCTTTCCAAGCTCCTTAGACTACGATGACCTGGATGACTGAGAACCTTCACAGACTTCTCCACACTTTAAATGCGCTCTAATGATGGGAACGTGTGGTAACATTTAGTCTTAACTGAAATAACATATTGCATCTATAAATGTGATTAAAATGTTTACCAAAGACTAACGTTTTTCATTCAGAACAAACAGCATATTTCAGGTTAGGGCTGCACAACTAGTTTGTCCAATATTAAAATGACAGTTGATTGTCACAATTATTCACAGATTTGTGGCAAAATGTGTTTTGATTGCACTGTCGTGTCAGAATACTGCTTTCACCTTTACTTTGTGCTACACTCATGTTAATGAATCTTCATAAATTAATGTTTGCAAACACAAAATATAAAGTTTTCCACTCTGTTATTTGTACCTGCACAATAGATGTGAATAAAACTCAAACCTATATGAGCTCCTTCTCTGTTTCCCTGCAACATTTTGTATAGATCTAACTTTTTGCCACATGAATAACCTTCTGATGTGTTTACAGTAAATGTATTTGATGTTAGCTTATTTTGTTACTTTTAGTGGGCCTATGCAATGTTCCCTCTAAGCTGCGCACGTGCGCAATTGCGCACTGCTGGCACGGTCTCTGCGCACAGAAATTCTGCGTTGCACACAAAAAAAATCTAACCTGAATTGAAATTAAAATTAATACTTTAACAATTCTGTTTTGCAGTGTTGGTCAGTAAGTGACTGGCTGCTCCCATATGGGAACGATGCCACCTTATCCCATAGTCCAGCCAATGATGCGTATATGCGCAGCCAATCAACCTTGTTGACAGGCTATGACAGCGTCCTTATGTGCGACACCGGTGTTTTAGCTGGCAAAGCGGCGTGGCTGATGTGGAGTGAAGCCACGTTAATGACAACGTGTACAACCATTGGAGATGTGCGCAGGACAGACGGAACAATTGACGGAAAAATTGGGGACTTTATACCAGTTTTTAAATTGTGTTGATCGGCCACGTAAAACCAGAGGTGTGATAAAAAAAAATATGCAATGTTTGGTTTTCTTCCTGAATACTGGTTGTTTATATTTACTGCAGGAAGAAACGGTAAAAACTGCATTTTATAAGAAAAAAGGCTCGAAAGCGCTCTCCAACTGTGAGCAAAAACAAACCCCACCCCCCTCTGTCTTTCCTATTCGTCCAAAAATGTACCATGTCGACCAATCAAAAAATGATATGGCAACGTAGCATCTAGTTGTTAAGAAACGGGGGAAGTTTTAGGAGTGACGGCGGTGCTTTGCGATGTGAGAGATTTGAGACGTTTAGCGCAAATCTTGTGTAGTTAGTGTGTAGTGTAGTTTTGTTGTGTGTGTCAGAACAATGAGGCGACTGCTGAATGCTACAGGTGTTACAGCAGTGATACATCTCCTGTTGTCAGGCCTGCAGGTATCAGGCTGTTGTTCTCCTTTATCTCATAGTGGACAGAAATTATTTTTGGAGTGACACAAATAATTTGTGTGGCATCAGATTTGATGCAGAACAGCTGATTGTTCTGTAAATAGTTTGAAATGTTTATTTAAAAACGCCTTGGCTGCATTTAAAAAAATAGCTGCAAAAAACTTTGTTGTTTGCCAAACTGAGTAACTTTTTTGAAGAAGTAACTATATAATTAATTGCCCAGCATTGGTCGTTATATACTATATTTTGCAGACAGGACTCTCTCCCAGACCACAGACTCATGCTCATAATACAAGTCAGAGCTTTATAAAAAAAAGAAGAAAAAAGTAAGTTGTGTTTTCGAAATTGGAGTTCAAATTATTTTTACTTCCAATATTGTTAACATACTACACAGGTCATAACTAGATTTATTTTTTTTAAATTTTCACATTAAAATGTTTTTTTTTTAAATTGGAGTCAGCACACCCATCATGATGACTTTTTACTACGCCTTCCTGGAAAGCATCATGACCTTCTCCATCACCTGCTGGTCCCACTCCCTCAGCCTTCATACAGGAACAGACTGCAGCATCAGTGTGCTCTAAAATCATTGGGCTGCCTGTCAGAACTCTGGCTCAGGTTTTCATCAACAGGCCCTTAGACAGGCAGCCAAAATCATCAACGACTCCTCTCACATTCTTCACCCTGCATTTCAATGGATCCCCTCTGGGCGACACCTCCGCTGCATTTCCTGCAGGACTGAGAGGAGGAGGAGCCCCACCTTTGTCCCCAAAGCCACTCTGCTTTTTAACTCCAGCTGATAAGAACATTTCCCACACCATAAACATAAACTACGCTCTTATACTACCAACACTTTACTCACTTTTAGTCACTTACAGTTATTTATTCACCTTTCAGTCACTTTAATTTTAAAACTATGTAATTTTATAACTGTATATACTGTGTATTTATTATCTCACTCTTATTGTGCTTATCTTCAACGTCATGCTGCCCTGGTGTTGGTTAATTGCCCCTTGGGGATAAATCAAGTCTCTCTGATTCTGATTCTGATCTTGTTTTTTTATATATTGGTAGTTTGATAGGTTTTGTATTTGTGTTCTTTTACATCATATTAAAATGTATAAATACATAGATTTAAATATATTTGTGTATTCATGTCTGGATTGTGTTTGGTTTTATTTTATTTATTTCTGCAGTGGTTGTTGTGTATTACTATTTAGATTGTTTCATGTTTAATGTTTGTATGGAAGACACAGAAAGACATTCGGCTAAAGAAATCTGTGCTAGAGTGACTTTAAAAATAAGTAAACAGAATGTAAATAATGATGTTTAGTATTTGAGATGGAAGCTGTTTCTACAGGATCCTGATGGACACTCAAAGGTTTATAAAATGTTCTCATTAGTTGTTTGCAGCAGAATATCAACCGATGTGAACCAAAACAACAAAAGTGTGTGAGACTACAAATTCTAGAATCAGAACTGCTGATTTCATTACTCTGAACTTTTAAAGGCAGGTTTTGTATCTGAGAGCAGGGACACTTGCTGTGTTCAGTGTGACTTGTCTCTGCAGAAGGTCAGGGCTCTGATAGTTGCAGTTAGCGGGTGACTTACTGGGCAGGTGGATCCTGAGTGTCTGTGGGAGTCAGGGTTCATTATGGTCCTGGTTGCTACTGGAAATAAAGAAACAAAGGGAGTGTGTGTTGTTCAGGAAGTACAGACTGTAGCTCAGCAGGTAGAATTACTAACTGGAAGGTTGGAGGTTTGATCCCTGGCTGCTCCAGTCTGCATGCCACGGTATCCTTGGGCAAGATGTGGAACCCCGACTTCCTCTCCGATGCATCCATCATAGTGTCATTGTTAGAAAAAGAAGTGCTTGTGTGAATGAAGCACGCTGTATAAAATGCTTTGACTGCTCATACAGAAAAGCAGCTCATAAGAACTGGTTCATTTTCCAGATAATTCCACTATTAAGACAACAGACATTTGGGAGGCTTTCTCTGAGAGTAACACTGAAAGTCTTGCTGCTCCTCCACAAAATGAACTTCAGATTAAAGACACAGCTCAGCTAAACACAACTCAAACTAATCTACACTATTTTTCTTTATTACGCAGCGTTTTTATAACTATTTCCAGATGTTTCTAAAGATGAAAACAGAATTAAACTCCAGCCTGATGCGTTTCTGAGGTTCCTGACTCTGACCGTCCCTCAAACGCCTCTCTGGGCGTTTCCTTCCGTCGCTTTTACTTTCGCTTTCGTGAATGTTGTGGCGCAGTTGATCGTCTCCATGTTAAGGTAACGTTAGCAGTCTGTACTGTTTTCCTGGCTGACATCAGCTGTGTGCAGCTTAGTTTCAGCATAAATCTGCTTCGTTTTATGTGAGATCAGAGTCTGGGAACGAGACAGAAACAGTTGATGATCAGCAGCTGAACTCGATGTTACTGTGGATCCACTGACTGATGTCTGTAGGCAGCTTCTCCTGCCTCCATCAGTCTGTTACGGAAGCCCGTTTCCGCCACAAAAAAGGATCCATTCTCGAAATTTCGACTTATTAACTCGAAATGTTGAGAAAAGTAGCTCGAAATGTGGAGTTAGTTCTGCCAATCAGTAATCCAGCTACAATGCGCACTCAAAACCGCATCGCAACAAATCGGCTTTCGAGAGTACGTTAGCTGATATTAACGCCATGTGATTCAGCTAATAACAGAAAGATTTCATCATTTGTGAAGCCACACAGACAATAATCAGCAATTTGTGCATTTATGACTGGCTGTAATTCTGGTGTCTTAGCTGTAGCATTTGTAGCTGAGGGCTTCAGCTTCCGGGTAACAAGGAAATTACGTCATTCACGTAAATTACTGATTGACAGTTAGTTTTCTCAAAATTCCAAGTTAATAAATCGAAATTACGAAAGAGTTGCTTTTCAGAAGTCGCTGCCAACACTTCATCTATAAAATGCATTTCTCTGCTCGTTCGCTATAGTCTGCTGTCGTATTTGTATGCAGGTTTTTTCCTTTTTCAGTTTAACTGGTGATGTTCATTCGTGTATTGTAGGTGAATGCGTTGATGATTGATCATAAATTAGTAAACTGGCCGTTTTTGCTCAATAATTCCTGTTTCATGTTCAAACCGTCAGACAGAAACTCTGCATTTGTTTTATGTTCTTCAGCCTGTTGTTCTTGAGGTAATCTGTGATGCGTTTAATGACCCTCCACATGCTCTGAGGCTCATTTGAAGAGAAACAGAACTTCATCTTTAGAGCATAAGTGGGTTTTTGCCCTCTTTATGCCCGCGGTCAGGCTCTGTTTATTGTAGTATAACACTCATAGGACACGGTGTCCCGCTGCACACACACTGCACACACACTGCACACACACTGCACACACACTGCACACACACTGCACACACACTGCACACACACTGCACACACACTGCACACAATGACAGCTGCAGAGTTTGTGTCTGATGTATTAAGTATGAAACACTGTTGGGCTAAAATCTGGTCAGAATGAATCCAGGTGCAGGTGTGTCAGTTTAGGACCACTGGACTAACATCCAAGTGCTCACAATATAAAGTGTATTCTGTAGTAACATCCTGGTGTTGCAGCAACAGTCCCACATGGAAACGTCAACACTCAAACTCAAAGTCTCTTTTTGTCAACAATAAAATGACAGCAGACCAATTTGATCAAAGTTGGTAAAAAGCTTCAGAAATTAGTAAATTATTAAATTAGTTAAATTAATTAAATTAAATTAAATTAAATTATTAAATTAGTAAAATATTAAAAAGTGTCTGGATGCTCAATCATCCAGGTAAGGGTTAGGTTAGTAATGCTGTGATTGCAGACATTCCCCAACTCTCTGTGAATGGGACTCATGGCCATTGATCAGTGGTTGTTGATCAATGGTCATGACTTCCCAGCCATTGTGCAAATGTCCTGTTTATAAGGTTGGAAACCTGCAGTCAGCTGAGACTGAAGGAGTCACCTGGATGAGTCATGAAACGTTTCTCCCACTGAAAACATCCAGATGAACAGAATCAACTTTTGGGGATTAAAACGTGTCTGAATTAATCATCATGAGTGGGTCAGTCAGTGTGTCGCTGGGCTGATTTGTGTTTCCTCTGCAGGTGAAGGTAGAAAGTGTGTGTGAGCTGATGTGAATTGAGCAGCATGGATCAGTGTGAGGACAGAGAGGAGGGAGTCCCTCCCTCTAAAAGCACTCTGTGTGGGGAACATGAGAGCCAGACCAAAGCTCAGAGGTGAGATGACCATCTCTAACTGTCCATGACTCTTCTCCATGTCACAGCTCAGCACTCACATCACTGCTCCATCATTATTCACAGGAACCAGCCTGGACCTCCACCCAGCTCTGTGTCCTGTAAGAGTGACTGGTCTAAAGAGAGGTGAGCTGTTAGTAATGGCCTGCATTTGTATAGCGCTTTTCTAGTCCATAGGACCCCAAAGCGCTTCACACTACATTCAGTCATTCACCCATTCACACACACATTCACACACTGGCGATAGCAAGCTACATTGTAGCCACAGCTGCCCTGGGGCGCACTGACAGAGGCGAGGCTGCCGGACACAGGCGCCTCGACCAGGTAACATGAACTCTCTGATTTAAATGATTTTGATGTTTCCTGGTTTCTAAAATGCATCTCTGTAGCAGAGCAGTGTCTCCAAGGACACACAGGCTCAGCTGTAACTGTCAGTTTATCTGGTTTAAGACACATTTGGACACAATTGGCTGTTTTTAACTATGTATTTTAATCAGAGGTGTAAATTTAGACCTCACACATCTGGATCCTAAACTATGATAGAAACAGCTGCTAGCAGTGGGTAGTTTGACTTTGATACGCTGCTCTAGAAAGCAAACAAAGGTTTGTGCAGCTCCTCTTCAGAAAAGTGTTCAGAGAGCAGCTGCTGTATTAGACAAAGGCTCGTCCTGTGAGCCCAGATGTGTGTAACAGCTGGATGAAGGAGAACCATCACAGTCACGTCTCCATCCCGCCTTTATTAATGAACTTCCTGTTGCTTGCAGATGACAGGAACACAAAGTGTTTGTGCCACGTGATGCTGCAGGATTTGTTAACGTGTCCATGATGGTAACATCTCCTCGTCTAACTGCAAACACATGAGCGCTCCTAACGGCAGCTATCACAGCCACACAGGCAGACTGTGTCTCACTGTTGCATTCAGGGACATTTGTTTTCCTGTAAAAAGCTGAACTCTAATCTAAGAGGACTGTTACTGACAGGAAACAGCTGCATTATCTGCAGTCTGTGTGATCACAGCTGCTTCAATCACTTCATCAGAGAATTGATCATTGAATAAAACATGTTTGTGTCTGCAGAGGTCAGAGGTCACAGTCTGCAGGATCCAGCTGTCCGTCTGTCAGGAGTGACTGGTCCATGCCTCACCCTCCAGAGTTCAGTGATGAACCTGGACCAACGAGGTCAGAGAACTGTGATGACTCCTTTACATGTTTGTGTTTTCCTGGATAAATATGACCAAAGATTCATTAAAAAGATAAAAATCTTAGACTTTGTCCTGTAGCGCTGTGTGGCAGGCAGGATTGGACCCAAACACAACAGGATGAAGTCAAAGAGGCAGCTTTATTTCAGCTGTGAACATGCAAACAGCAGAAATAAGGAAACATAACTGTAGGTTTGCAGTGAATGAAGCCTCAGCTCAACGCTGCACTTTGTCCCTCTTTTCCTTCTCCAAACAGCCACATCAGGAGTCTCTGATGGAGTTTTAAAATATTTAACTACAAATGTCCAAAGATGGGTTCAGGATACCTGAATCCACAGTTATTAAAGCTCAAATAGTTCACAGGGTTTGGACTTTGTTAGGTGACGAGAGAACATCAAAGTGTTTTTTATCTTTAAACAGTATTTTT
This sequence comes from Maylandia zebra, assembly GCF_041146795.1. Taxonomy (NCBI): domain Eukaryota; kingdom Metazoa; phylum Chordata; class Actinopteri; order Cichliformes; family Cichlidae; genus Maylandia; species Maylandia zebra. The sequence continues at coordinate 53,187,906 of NC_135169.1, forward strand.
ATCACTTCAGTTGCTCTCACAGCCCTGTTTGTTATTTTACCAGAGCTCTTATGTTTCACTCAGTGCTCCCACCAAACACCTTGGAGGACACATTAGTGTGATTTAGATTTCATTGGTGTAAGCACCAGTCACACAAGCTAACCCATGGAGGCAGCAGCAGGCTTTGTGTTTGGTAAAGTCTGTTGGCTTAAACTAAGAGAGTTTAGTTTGTTAGCACAAAGAGCTGTCAGCTAAAGCCCCGAATGCACTTTGAATACAGACGAACTGAGAAAAACACTTTAAATACAGCAAACAGTCAAACTGACCACATGTTTTTCTGCTGATCATCCACAGCAGTACATTTAGCATTCATGCTAGCAGCAGGCTATGACTGTCCACTCAGCACCAACACAGGTAGGAGTGAGCAGTGATGAAGCAGGACTGTGGGCAAGTTTGAGCTACAATCCTATTGGCTTCTCAGTTTCTCCAAAGAAAAGGGGAAAAATTCTTGGTGTTGTGAAGATGTGAGTTGGTCTTGTTGCAGACATTTTGTAGCACAAAATGTTCAAGCTGAATGAACATACGCGCTCCCTTAGACGTGACTGTAGACGCGCCAAAAGGAGATGGAAAAAGGACAGATTGTATGTTTCTCTACAGATTTTAAAGACTTTCTGTCTTTCTGCTCACCAAGAAGCTGTAAAAACTGCAGACACAGTTAGTCTTAAACTTAGTGTCAGTAAACAGTCACAGGCCTCAGGTACTTTTTAATGTCCTCAATCGTTTTCTTCGTTCACGTGATAATGTCAGAGTCATTTCTTCACCAAGTATTTGTGATGATTTTTTAGCATTTTTTAACAACAACCTTCTATCTATTAGGGCTCTTGTCTCGCCGACTGCTGCCTCAGATCCGAGTCTTTCTTCTGTGTGCTCAGCTGTCTTAGAGCAGTTTGATCCTGTTTCCCTTAATGACTTGACTGCAGTAGTTTGTAACCTAAGATCATCACACTGCCCCTCTGATTGTCTCCCCCCAACTACTCTTTCAAGGATTGTCAGGTTGGAGATTGGCCTATAATTAGCTAAGACAGCTGGGTCTAGGGATGCTTTTTAAGTAAAGGTTTAACTACAGCCAGCTAGGGATGGGTACCGTTTAGATTTGAAAACCTGCTAAATCAGAATCAGTTGCTGATGATGGCTTTTTTCTTTTACATCAATCACGTATAATCTTAACTCAAAGTGAACATAGACTTGATTGAAGTAACTCAGATCAGCCAATTCAAAATGCTAATTCAATCAACTCTGAGTTCATGGCTAGACTCAGTTTGTTGGCCCTGCACCTTAAAACTATTTCCTGTTTGTCTCTCGTGTTTTTTGGATATTGTTTTCACATCTTATGTCACGGCTAGCGGGACGAGCCATGTTGAATTTAATAAAGGACCCAAGATGCAGACACTGCTGTGAAGTGAGTGAGCTTTATTGAAACGGTGAAGTGCAGTGGAGATGGCCTGTGCAGAAGCTAAGATAACCTCTACTGAAAAAAGTATTGATCATTGATCAATTATTGAAGCAAAAGTAGACACACTAACGTAGGACATGGCACTGTCAAAATAAAACAGGAAGTGAACAGAGACACAATACTAACACAGTACAGAGGGAACACAGAAACCAAAACCTCAGAACTAGAAAATCTTAATCAGAATGAAATTGTAACAAAAGACAATAACAATCAAAACAAAACCACTGAGTCCACAGACTCGGGACATACATCGGCTCAAACTGTGGTCATAAATATTTTGTACTTGTAAATCAGACTGTGTAGTTGTGAACTGAGTTTTGTAACATTGTAAAACAAAATATCTGAAAAGTTTATGTTTTTGCGTTCATTGATTTGTGTGTGTAAAAATGTAAAAATGTAATAAATGTAAGAAACATTAGAACTACTTTTGCTGACACAAAGTTTGGCGAGCACTGCAAGTTGTCCCTTTAAACCAGTCACTGATATAAAGAGAGCACCTTGTTCCAGGGCATCTGAGCATGCAGGGAAAGCTTTATGCAGGAGATGGTAAGAGCTGTTGGGACTAAAGAAACTGAGCAGAAAACTACAGACATCTGGAAACTGAGTTGTTAATTCTCAGTGGGATCAGCAGGACTAGCAAAGCTCCACCATGACAGTCATCTGATTGACTGAACCCATCCAAACATCACTTCATGGACCTTTAGCTTTTGTCTGTGTGTGGACAGACATAACATGAGCTAATTATACATTACTCCTCCACAGAGTGGACCAGCAGAGAGCAGAGGTTTCCACTGGTCAGTCTGCACAGCAGCATCAAACACACCTGGACTCTGTGGTTATGGTTTGTAGTACTACGTTTACATTTGTTCTTTTCAGTCACCTCTATGCTGCACTTTGTGGACCAGAGGATTGTCAGTGTGTCCAACATAAGTCAGAGTTTGGGCTCCATGATTTCAGTCAGATTGGGGTGACTGTAGCTCAGGAGGGGAGCAGGTCAGCTACTAGTCAGAAGGTTTGTGAATCAAACCCTGGCTGGCAAATGTACTGGGTAACGTACTAAACCCAAGCTGCCCTCTGATGCATCCATCAGAGTGTGAAAGAAAGTATTTAAGCATAGAACAATGTGCTTGGTTGAATGAGGCATGTTGTATAAATGCTTTGTGTGCACAGAGTATCAAAGAGAGCTATATAAGAACCAGTCCATTTACCACTGGGTAATTCATATAGTTTTCTTTTCCAGCGGCTGGAGGACAACATCACCATGTTTGTGAAGAACGAGCTGAAGAAGATCCAGAAGCTTCTGAGTCCAGATCACCCAGAAACTTTAAAGAGCCAGATGGAGGATGAGGAGATGTTTGAAGGAGAGGATGAAGATGAAAGAAAGAGCTGCAGAGAAGCATTTCTGAAGATCACACTCCACTTCTTGAGGAGACTTAAGCAGCATGAGATGGCTGACCATCTGCAGAGCAGTAAGATAATTTCTCTAAAGACTGAATATTGATCTTTCCTAATAGCTCAAGAAATGGACAAATAGACATTCATCCTTTCAGGGTACTGAAAGGCTATGATATTTATTATATAATAGTTTTTTCTGAATTTCTTATTTTCAGAAATATTTGCTTCACTCCGTAAACGTGAACTTAAAGCCCAACTGAAGAAGAAGTTCCAGTGTGTGTTTGAGGGCATCGCTAAAGCAGGAAGCCCAACCCTCCTGAATCAGATCTACACAGAGCTCTACATCACAGAGGGAGGGACTGCAGAGGTCAATGATGAACATGAGGTCAGACAGATTGAAACAGCATCCAGGAAACCAGACAGACCAGAAACAACAATCAGACAAGAAGACATCTTTAAAGCCTCACCTGGAAGAGACGAACCAATCAGAACAGTGCTGACAAAGGGAGTGGCTGGCATTGGGAAAACAGTCTTAACACAGAAATACAGCCTGGACTGGGCTGAAGACAAAGCCAACCAGGACATCCAGTTCATATTTCCATTCACTTTCAGAGAGCTGAATGTGCTGAAAGAGGAAAAGTTCAGCTTGGTGGAACTTGTTCATCACTTCTTTAATCAAACTAACGAATCAGGAATCTGCAGGCTTGAAGACTTCCAGGTTGTGTTCATACTTGATGGTCTGGATGAGTGTCGACTTAATTTGGACTTCAACAAAACTAAAATCCTGACTGAAACAAGAAAGTCCACCTCATTGGATGAGCTGCTGACAAACCTCATCAGAGGGAACCTGCTCCCTTCTGCTCGCCTTTGGATAACAACACGACCTGCAGCAGCCAATCAGATCCCTCCTCAGTGTGTCGACATGGTGACAGAGGTCAGAGGGTTCACTGACCCACAGAAGGAGGAGTACTTCAGGAAGAGATTCAGAGATGAGGAGCAGGCCAGCAGGATCATCTCCCACATCAAGAAAGCTCGAAGCCTCCACATCATGTGTCACATCCCAGTCTTCTGCTGGATCACTGCTACAGTTCTGGAGGATGTGCTGGAAACCAGAGAGGGAGCAGAGCTGCCCAACACCCTGACTGAGATGTACATCCACTTCCTGGTGGTTCAGGCCAAAGTGAAGAAGGTCAAATATGATGGAGGAGCTGAGACAGATCCACACTGGAGTCCAGAGAGCAGGAAGATAATTGAGTCTCTGGGAAAACTGGCTTTTGATCAGCTGCAGAAAGGAAACCTGATCTTCTATGAACCAGACCTGACAGAGTGTGGCATCGATATCAGAGCAGCCTCAGTGTACTCAGGAGTGTTCACACAGATCTTTAAAGAGGAGAAACAACTGTACCAGGACAAGGTGTTCTGCTTTGTTCATCTCAGTGTTCAGGAGTTTCTGGCTGCTCTTCATGTCCACCTGACCTTCATCAACTCTGGACTCAATCTGCTGGAAGAACAACAAACAACGTCCATGTGGTCTAAACTATTTGATAAACCAAAACTCCAATCTCTCCACCAGAGTGCTGTGAACAAGGCCTTACAGAGTCCAAATGGACACCTGGACTTGTTCCTCCGCTTCCTCCTGGGTCTTTCAATGCAGACCAATCAGACTCTCCTACGAGGTCTGCTGACACAGACAGGAAGTAGCTCACAGACCAATCAGGAAGCAGTTCAGTACATCAAGGAGAAGCTCAGTGAGAATCTGTCTGCAGAGAAAAGCATCAATCTGTTTCACTGTCTGAATGAACTGAATGATCGTTCTCTAGTGGAGGAGATCCAACAGTCCCTGAGTTCAGGACGTCTCTCCACAGATAAACTGTCTCCTGCTCAGTGGTCAGCTCTGGTCTTCATCTTACTGTCATCAGAAAAAGATCTGGACGTGTTTGACCTGAAGAAATACTTTGCTTCAGAGGAGGCTCTTCTGAGGCTGCTGCCAGTGGTCAAAGCCTCTAAAAAAGCTCTGTAAGTTATGAAGTTTTTATTATTTAATTTGGTTGGTATGTTATGGAAAACACACTGCCATGAACCTCTGTTTTGTTATTGTCAAAATCACTGTAATATAATCACTGTACCTTTATATACACGTGACTTGTATTAATGCTGCTGCCCTCTTGTGGCTAAAGTGTAATTATGTTCTTGTTATTAGGGAGGATTTGAGAGTAACATGCCAAGTGAGTCAGCAGCTTCGCTTTAGCTTAAAAATCCAAATTCTTATGTCATCAGTTATAGTTGCATGTATTCATTATCATAATTTAACCTTTAATATTAATGTCTTAAATTTATTTTGAGTAAAGTAGCAATAATTTTATGGTTTATTAAATACATACATCACTAATGAATTATTTATTTCAGTAATTAATTAAAAAAATATATTGATAATGAATTATCGGTTAATTTCATTTAAAATAATTCATTATTTATTTATGTACAATTCAAATTAGTTAATTACATATTTAATCAATTATTGGTTTGTTTTCTATTTTAATTATTTTACTGACACATTTAATGAATTATTTAATGATGTATTTATTTAATTCACGTTGCTACTCCTGGCCCTGCATCGCTGTTCATAAATACATTTTATTTGTCAGCTTCACCCATCAAAGTCAGGGGGCGGGGTTAATGCTGATCAAGTCAACACCATTGCTTTGGTCTGGTGGGCGTTCTTTTAGTGGGCTTTTCTCAATACTAAGTAGGCCTACACACCAGGGTTTGGACATGTGTGGACCCAAACTATACTTTTACCCTTTTTTGTGTGTCACCAAATACACTTTAATATTTTCTAGACAAGAATGTAGTGGCATAATCTTTAACCTCGTTTGGCTCCAAACAGAAGTGACAGACTTGAGCAGGGTTCATTTAAAGGCTGACAGAAGTGGAGTGGTGACGGGGAGATGTTTGACAGGACAGTGTTTCAGCCTCCACAGGTTCATGTTGTGCTCCATCAGTCAGTGAAGATGAAGTCAGTGCTGATGAGGCTGTAGAGTGTGTGAGGGATGTGAATGAGGATGATGAAGATCTGATGATAGCAGATAAAAACAGGCTGCAGAGACTTTGAGCCATACAGGGCACACAGTGTGTGTACAGAACAGCTGAAATCATTATGGAGGCCTCACTGGGATATGGAAGCATCACAGTACAGCTTCAGTGAAGCATTAAAGTCTCTGATATGAGATGAGAAATGAAGCAGCCAGAGCTTTTTCATGAGTGGAAACCCACTGTGACTGTGAGCTGCTGCTACAGCCTCCAGATTAGCCAGCAGCTCATCCTGCTCAACATTTTCTCACCAACTTTAATGGAAGTGTGATGTTTTCAGCTGGAGTGATGGTCAGGGTGGCCTCCCTCTCCTCTTCTTCTCCTCTTCCTCTTTCATTTGTAAAGCCACTTCTGCTGCTTTCATTCATTTGGAAGTCCTGTAGCTGAGTTTGGGAGAGACTAACAGCCTCGGCAGCAGAGGGGAGAAAGGCTGTAACACCACCACTTTACTCTGTTCTACCTGTCACATCATTTTATCAGGAAACAAATATGCTCATGTTTTTACTATGATTGTCTTGAAGATGTAAGAAGATCACATGGTGCTTTTTATTATTGTGTTGGTTTGTTTGCTGTCTCTTGGATGGAGCCCAGCTGTGCGTGGCCCCTGGGCCTGTGGTCAGAGTGTGTGCTGGATAATCCGGCCCAGGATGAGGCCAAACTGACATGGGATGAAATGTCTGTCACATAATTGAGCTTAGTGTAGTTTCATTTCTGCACAATTTAAAAACAACCAAAACTTTTTTCTGTCTTTTCTGTGTTATACTGTAGACTTTCTTTGATACTGTGTCCAAAAGGAGCAGCTTTTACTTTGAAGGGGAGCCGTCTCTGTTTCCTCTTCAGGTTGGATGATGGAAGCAAATTAGTGTGTGATGTTCTTTCAGTGTTGCACTTTGTAGACGCTCCCTGAGCACTGGTCTCACAGCCAGCTGCACATAGAGACCAGTGTTGTTAGTCCAGGTCAGAAGATGACTTGTTGGAATGAAAATGAGCTTGTAGTTTATCTGCTTTAATAATGTGACTGGAAAAAGGTGTTGGACTTCAAATATGTCCATTTCTTTCACACTTCACCTTTAAAAGTGAAGCCTTGTGGTTCCTGGAAGGAAAAACACGACTTTTTCAAGTCTTTGTCCTGTTTTTATGAGAAATGTACGACTTTAATGTGAAACATTCAGAGTTTTTTCTCTTGTTGTGTTTGTTTGAAGCTGCTTCCTGTTGGCTTCAGCTGTTTGGAGTTTCCATTTTCTAAACTTCTACATTCTGAACCTTCTTCAGCTCTGAACAGATGATGAAACACTGAATGATTTCAAGCTCACACTTTGTCTAATAAACTTACATCTTTCATTCTTTATACAGATTGGAGAGCTGTGGTTTGTCAGAGATCAGCTGTGATTATCTGGCAGCAGCACTGAAGTCCAACCCCTCCCATCTGAGACAGCTGGACCTGAGTGACAACTACAAGCTGCAGGATTCAGGAGTGAAGCATCTGTGTGGTTTCCTGGAGAGTCCAGGATGTGGACTTGAAACTCTGGGGTCAGTCAGCATGTTTTAGTTGTGCTGAGATGAATATGATGTGAAAGTTGTGCTGACACTAAACTGCAGACATCAGGCTGATATTATACTGATCCACACTGAGGATCTTCATGGTAAAGTCTGTTTTCTTCTTCTCTGGTTTAGTCCATTGACTGCAGCAGAACAATGTTCACATTTCAAACAGTGATACTCAACGTATGGCCCGCGGCCCACACGCGGCCTGCCCACCTTTCCTGATTCAGAGAGAGGGGACCCTGATTAACTGTGTAGTGTTCTTCCTCACAGTTCTAAGTATCAGACACAACAATGAATAATCCACAGCTGACTGTCTTTAGCAGGTCAAAGGTCACGGCACACAGCAGACAGTGGGAAATATTATAACTCTGATCATTTATCAGCACATATCCATATGTATAAAAACAAAGCTGACACTGTGAGACTTGATCAGAGGTGTGATCATCACAGCAGAGGCCTTTGTGTCAAAGTCACTGAGGATCAAACAGAAACACATGAAGCAGATTTTCCTGTTCTGGCTTTTTATAGCAGATAACCTTCAAAATATTCTGCAGTCCATCAAAAACTGAAGCAAACCATGAATCAACATGTGAACATGAGCTGATGCTGCTGAAGTGAAGCAAAGTTACAGAGGTTTGATTACAGACACAGCTGAGAGTTTGTAATCTGTCATCATTTTAAAAGGTTTACATTTCTTCAGTATTGAACAGCAGAAATGAGGCTTTGTTTTGGGAGGCCGACAGCAGTGAACACAACAGCAGACTGGTGCGTAATAAGCAGTGAATAATGCAGGAAACAGATTTTTGAAGGTAAACTGTTCTTGAAGTACACTGAGAGAGAGAGAGCTGTGCAGGAAGTAAACGTCAAAGTCAGAGAGAATTCATGACGATGTTCATCAAACGTAAAGCGTAGTTTGGATCTTCTTCTGCTGCTGGTTCAGTCAGTTTTGGTTGGAGACAGATGAAACCTGCAGCTTCAGGATCTGTGAGCTGTCCACTTTCAGCCCCGACGGCGTGTCCGTGTACGTGCCGTCGAGTGAACGATCCACGCTCTGTGTTTCCATCTTTGTGTGTTTAGCTGCTCTCATTTACTGTTTTATCTGTTTGCTTGTTGTTGAAATACTTTTGGGAGCTTTAACCTGAGATTCTGGCAAAATACATTTATATTAAAAATCGATTCAGGATTGAATGAATCAACATCGCTTTATTCAAATTAAAACCATTTAAATAGGAAAATCCATTTTTTTACAGCCGCCTCTAATGCTGGGTAATGTCAGCTGGTCCATGTGCAGCTGGCTGTGAGGCTCAGGGAGCGTCTACAAAGTGCAACACTGAAAGAACATCATCCATAAATATTGAGTAATAACTGGACTCTCATACAGCGAGACTCAAATGCCTTTAAACATCAGCTTATCCTGCTGATCCAAGTCCAACACTGAGTTTGTAAAAACATGTTTGTCAATCATTTTGTTTGGTTTCTGAGGAAAATGATTCAATAACTTGCTGCTAATACACAAAGTTTCATCATATTTCCTCATAACCCTCTTTTGTCTGACCATTTGATCCCATTTGAATTTGCAATAAAGGATCCACAGAGTTTGGTGACAATAATGACAGTAGATGTTTGTGTGAAAGTGCTGGAAGCAAATGAGTGTGTGATGTTCTTTCAGTGTTGCACTTTGTAGACGCTCCCTGAGCACTGGTCTCACAGCCAGCTGCACATAGAGACCAGTGTTGTTAGTCCAGGTCAGAAGATGACTTGTTGGAATGAAAATGAGCTTGTAGTTTGTCTGCTTTAATAATGTGACTGGAAAAAGGTGTTGGACTTCAAATATGTCCATTTCTTTCACACTTCACCTTTAAAAGTGAAGCCTTGTGGTTCCTGGAAGGAAAAACACGACTTTTTCAAGTCTTTGTCCTGTTTTTATGATAAATGTACGACTTTAATGTGAAACATTCAGAGTTTTTTCTCTTGTTGTGTTTGTTTGAAGCTGCTTCCTGTTGGCTTCAGCTGTTTGGAGTTTCCATTTTCTAAACTTCTACATTCTGAACCTTCTTCAGCTCTGAACAGATGATGAAACACTGAATGATTTCAAGCTCACACTTTGTCTAATAAACTTACATCTTTCATTCTTTATACAGATTGTGGGACTGTGGTTTGTCAGAGATCAGCTGTGATTATCTGGCAGCAGCACTGAAGTCCAACCCCTCCCATCTGAGACAGCTGGACCTGAGCTACAACAACAAGCTGCAGGATTCAGGAGTGAAGCATCTGTGTGGTTTCCTGGAGAGTCCAGGATGTGGACTTGAAACTCTGAGGTCAGTCAGCATGTTTTAGTTGTGCTGAGATGAATATGATGTGAAAGTTGTGCTGACACTAAACTGCAGACATCAGGCTGATATTATACTGATCCACACTGAGGATCTTCATGGTAAAGTCTGTTTTCTTCTTCTCTGGTTTAGTCCATTGACTGCAGCAGAACAATGTTCACATTTCAAACAGTGAGACTCAACGTATGGCCCGCGGCCCACACGCGGCCTGCCCACCTTTCCTGATTCAGAGAGAGGGGACCCTGATTAACTGTGTAGTGTTCTTCCTCACAGTTCTAAGTATCAGACACAACAATGAATAATCCACAGCTGACTGTCTTTAGCAGGTCAAAGGTCACGGCACACAGCAGACAGTGGGAAATATTATAACTCTGATCATTTATCAGCACATATCCATATGTATAAAAACAAAGCTGACACTGTGAGACTTGATCAGAGGTGTGATCATCACAGCAGAGGCCTTTGTGTCAAAGTCACTGAGGATCAAACAGAAACACATGAAGCAGATTTTCCTGTTCTGGCTTTTTATAGCAGATAACCTTCAAAATATTCTGCAGTCCATCAAAAACTGAAGCAAACCATGAATCAACATGTGAACATGAGCTGATGCTGCTGAAGTGAAGCAAAGTTACAGAGGTTTGATTACAGACACAGCTGAGAGTTTGTAATCTGTCATCATTTTAAAAGGTTTACATTTCTTCAGTATTGAACAGCAGAAATGAGGCTTTGTTTTGGGAGGCCGACAGCAGTGAACACAACAGCAGACTGGTGCGTAATAAGCAGTGAATAATGCAGGAAACAGATTTTTGAAGGTAAACTGTTCTTGAAGTACACTGAGAGAGAGAGAGCTGTGCAGGAAGTAAACGTCAAAGTCAGAGAGAATTCATGACGATGTTCATCAAACGTAAAGCGTAGTTTGGATCTTCTTCTGCTGCTGGTTCACTCAGTTTTGGTTGGAGACAGATGAAACCTGCAGCTTCAGGATCTGTGAGCTGTCCACTTTCAGCCCCGACGGCGTGTCCGTGTACGTGCCGTCGAGTGAACGATCCACGCTCTGTGTTTCCATCTTTGTGTGTTTAGCTGCTCTCATTTACTGTTTTGTCTGTTTGCTTGTTGTTGAAATACTTTTGGGAGCTTTAACCTGAGATTCTGGCAAAATACATTTATATTAAAAATCGATTCAGGATTGAATGAATCAACATCGCTTTATTCAAATTAAAACCATTTAAATAGGAAAATCCATTTTTTTACAGCCGCCTCTAATGCTGGGTAATGTCAGCTGGTCCATGTGCAGCTGGCTGTGAGGCTCAGGGAGCGTCTACAAAGTGCAACACAGAAAGAACATCATCCATAAATATTGAGTAATAACTGGACTCTCATACAGCGAGACTCAAATGCCTTTAAACATCAGCTTATCCTGCTGATCCAAGTCCAACACTGAGTTTGTAAAAACATGTTTGTCAATCATTTTGTTTGGTTTCTGAGGAAAATGATTCAATAACTTGCTGCTAATACACAACATTTCATCATATTTCCTCATAACCCTCTTTTGTCTGACCATTTGATCCCATTTGAATTTGCAATAAAGGATCCACAGAGTTTGGTGACAATAATGACAGTAGATGTTTGTGTGGAAGTGCTGGAAGCAAATGAGTGTGTGATGTTCTGTCAGTGTTGCACTTTGTAGACGCTCCCTGAGCACTGGTCTCACAGCCAGCTGCACATAGAGACCAGTGTTGTTAGTCCAGGTCAGAAGATGACTTGTTGGAATGAAAATGAGCTTGTAGTTTGTCTGCTTTAATAATGTGACTGGAAAAAGGTGTTGGACTTCAAATATGTCCATTTCTTTCACACTTCACCTTTAAAAGTGAAGCCTTGTGGTTCCTGGAAGGAAAAACACGACTTTTTCAAGTCTTTGTCCTGTTTTTATGAGAAATGTACGACTTTAATGTGAAACGTTCAGAGTTTTTTCTCTTGTTGTGTTTGTTTGAAGCTGCTTCCTGTTGGCTTCAGCTGTTTGGAGTTTCCATTTTCTAAACTTCTACATTCTGAACCTTCTTCAGCTCTGAACAGATGATGAAACACTGAATGATTTCAAGCTCACACTTTGTCTAATAAACTTACATCTTTCATTCTTTATACAGATTGTGGGACTGTGGTTTGTCAGAGATCAGCTGTGATTATCTGGCAGCAGCACTGAAGTCCAACCCCTCCCATCTGAGACAGCTGCACCTGAGCTCCAACAACAAGCTGCAGGATTCAGGAGTGAAGCATCTGTGTGGTTTCCTGGAGAGTCCAGGATGTGGACTTGAAACTCTGAGGTCAGTCAGCATGTTTTAGTTGTGCTGAGATGAATATGATGTGAAAGTTGTGCTGACACTAAACTGCAGACATCAGGCTGATATTATACTGATCCACACTGAGGATCTTCATGGTAAAGTCTGTTTTCTTCTTCTCTGGTTTAGTCCATTGACTGCAGCAGAACAATGTTCACATTTCAAACAGTGAGACTCAACGTATGGCCCGCGGCCCACACGCGGCCTGCCCACCTTTCCTGATTCAGAGAGAGGGGACCCTGATTAACTGTGTAGTGTTCTTCCTCACAGTTCTAAGTATCAGACACAACAATGAATAATCCACAGCTGACTGTCTTTAGCAGGTCAAAGGTCACGGCACACAGCAGACAGTGGGAAATATTATAACTCTGATCATTTATCAGCACATATCCATATGTATAAAAACAAAGCTGACACTGTGAGACTTGATCAGAGGTGTGATCATCACAGCAGAGGCCTTTGTGTCAAAGTCACTGAGGATCAAACAGAAACACATGAAGCAGATTTTCCTGTTCTGGCTTTTTATAGCAGATAACCTTCAAAATATTCTGCAGTCCATCAAAAACTGAAGCAAACCATGAATCAACATGTGAACATGAGCTGATGCTGCTGAAGTGAAGCAAAGTTACAGAGGTTTGATTACAGACACAGCTGAGAGTTTGTAATCTGTCATCATTTTAAAAGGTTTACATTTCTTCAGTATTGAACAGCAGAAATGAGGCTTTGTTTTGGGAGGCCGACAGCAGTGAACACAACAGCAGACTGGTGCGTAATAAGCAGTGAATAATGCAGGAAACAGATTTTTGAAGGTAAACTGTTCTTGAAGTACACTGAGAGAGAGAGAGAGCTGTGCAGGAAGTAAACGTCAAAGTCAGAGAGAATTCATGACGATGTTCATCAAACGTAAAGCGTAGTTTGGATCTTCTTCTGCTGCTGGTTCAGTCAGTTTTGGTTGGAGACAGATGAAACCTGCAGCTTCAGGATCTGTGAGCTGTCCACTTTCAGCCCCGACGGCGTGTCCGTGTACGTGCCGTCGAGTGAACGATCCACGCTCTGTGTTTCCATCTTTGTGTGTTTAGCTGCTCTCATTTACTGTTTTATCTGTTTGCTTGTTGTTGAAATACTTTTGGGAGCTTTAACCTGAGATTCTGGCAAAATACATTTACATTAAAAATCGATTCAGGATTGAATGAATCAACATCGCTTTATTCAAATTAAAACCATTTAAATAGGAAAATCCATTTTTTTACAGCCGCCTCTAATGCTGGGTAATGTCAGCTGGTCCATGTGCAGCTGGCTGTGAGGCTCAGGGAGCGTCTACAAAGTGCAACACAGAAAGAACATCATCCATAAATATTGAGTAATAACTGGACTCTCATACAGCGAGACTCAAATGCCTTTAAACATCAGCTTATCCTGCTGATCCAAGTCCAACACTGAGTTTGTAAAAACATGTTTGTCAATCATTTTGTTTGGTTTCTGAGGAAAATGATTCAATAACTTGCTGCTAATACACAACATTTCATCATATTTCCTCATAACCCTCTTTTGTCTGACCATTTGATCCCATTTGAATTTGCAATAAAGGATCCACAGAGTTTGGTGACAATAATGACAGTAGATGTTTGTGTGAAAGTGCTGGAAGCAAATTAGTGTGTGATGTTCTTTCAGTGTTGCACTTTGTAGACGCTCCCTGAGCACTGGTCTCACAGCCAGCTGCACATAGAGACCAGTGTTGTTAGTCCAGGTCAGAAGATGACTTGTTGGAATGAAAATGAGCTTGTAGTTTGTCTGCTTTAATAATGTGACTGGAAAAAGGTGTTGGACTTCAAATATGTCCATTTCTTTCACACTTCACCTTTAAAAGTGAAGCCTTGTGGTTCCTGGAAGGAAAAACACGACTTTTTCAAGTCTTTGTCCTGTTTTTATGAGAAATGTACGACTTTAATGTGAAACGTTCAGAGTTTTTTCTTTTGTTGTGTTTGTTTGAAGCTGCTTCCTGTTGGCTTCAGCTGTTTGGAGTTTCCATTTTCTAAACTTCTACATTCTGAACCTTCTTCAGCTCTGAACAGATGATGAAACACTGAATGATTTCAAGCTCACACTTTGTCTAATAAACTTACATCTTTCATTCTTTATACAGATTGAGGGGCTGTGGTTTGTCAGAGATCAGCTGTGATTATCTGGCAGCAGCACTGAAGTCCAACCCCTCCCATCTGAGACAGCTGGACCTGAGCTCCAACAACAAGCTGCAGGATTCAGGAGTGAAGCATCTGTGTGGTTTCCTGGAGAGTCCAGGATGTGGACTTGAAACTCTGAGGTCAGTCAGCATGTTTTAGTTGTGCTGAGATGAATATGATGTGAAAGTTGTGCTGACACTAAACTGCAGACATCAGGCTGATATTATACTGATCCACACTGAGGATCTTCATGGTAAAGTCTGTTTTCTTCTTCTCTGGTTTAGTCCATTGACTGCAGCAGAACAATGTTCACATTTCAAACAGTGAGACTCAACGTATGGCCCGCGGCCCACACGCGGCCTGCCCACCTTTCCTGATTCAGAGAGAGGGGACCCTGATTAACTGTGTAGTGTTCTTCCTCACAGTTCTAAGTATCAGACACAACAATGAATAATCCACAGCTGACTGTCTTTAGCAGGTCAAAGGTCACGGCACACAGCAGACAGTGGGAAATATTATAACTCTGATCATTTATCAGCACATATCCATATGTATAAAAACAAAGCTGACACTGTGAGACTTGATCAGAGGTGTGATCATCACAGCAGAGGCCTTTGTGTCAAAGTCACTGAGGATCAAACAGAAACACATGAAGCAGATTTTCCTGTTCTGGCTTTTTATAGCAGATAACCTTCAAAATATTCTGCAGTCCATCAAAAACTGAAGCAAACCATGAATCAACATGTGAACATGAGCTGATGCTGCTGAAGTGAAGCAAAGTTACAGAGGTTTGATTACAGACACAGCTGAGAGTTTGTAATCTGTCATCATTTTAAAAGGTTTACATTTCTTCAGTATTGAACAGCAGAAATGAGGCTTTGTTTTCAGAGGCCGACAGCAGTGAACACAACAGCAGACTGGTGCGTAATAAGCAGTGAATAATGCAGGAAACAGATTTTTGAAGGTAAACTGTTCTTGAAGTACACTGAGAGAGAGAGAGCTGTGCAGGAAGTAAACATCAAAGTCAGAGAGAATTCATGACGATGTTCATCAAACGTAAAGCGTAGTTTGGATCTTCTTCTGCTGCTGGTTCAGTCAGTTTTGGTTGGAGACAGATGAAACCTGCAGCTTCAGGATCTGTGAGCTGTCCACTTTCAGCCCCGACGGCGTGTCCGTGTACGTGCCATCGAGTGGACGATCCACGCTCTGTGTTTCCATCTTTGTGTGTTTAGCTGCTCTCATTTACTGTTTTATCTGTTTGCTTGTTGTTGAAATACTTTTGGGAGCTTTAACCTGAGATTCTGGCAAAATACATTTATATTAAAAATCGATTCAGGATTGAATGAATCAACATCGCTTTATTCAAATTAAAACCATTTAAATAGGAAAATCCATTTTTTTACAGCCGCCTCTAATGCTGGGTAATGTCAGCTGGTCCATGTGCAGCTGGCTGTGAGGCTCAGGGAGCAAAAGTGCAACACTGAAAGAACATCATCCATAAATATTGAGTAATAACTGGACTCTCATACAGCAAGACTCAAATGCCTTTAAACATCAGCTTATCCTGCTGATCCAAGTCCAACACTGAGTTTGTAAAAACATGTTTGTCAATCATTTTGTTTGGTTTCTGAGGAAAATGATTCAATAACTTGCTGCTAATACACAACATTTCATTGTTGGGTCTGTGTTTCCACAAACCCTGCTAATTCTAGAGACTTATTCATCATGAAGAAAACAAGACAGTCGATCGATCGATTATTTGCGCAAGGGAGGCCTCGTCTGTGTCCACCACGAAAATGACCCCCAGATCTGACCTCCTCCTGCTACCTTTTATTGAGAGACAGTTCACACAAAACACATCAGAACAAAGCCACGCCCACATGGTGATAAGATGTGTGAACTTCTGTAAGAGTGTGTGTGTGTGTGTGTGTGTGTGTGTGTGTGTGTGTGTGTGTGTGTGTGTGTGTGTGTGTGTGTGAGAGAGAGAGAGAGACCTCCTGCTGACCAGAGGGTCGTAAACCCAGGAAGCTAACATCAAAAGAAACAGATCTTTCAATAAAACCTCCCCCAGCACAGAGTGGTTGGAGAGGTGGTCAGGATCAAAGGAATGGCTTTGATCCTACTGCTTGAACTAAGACTGTACAAATTTAAGAAACACAATGGCAACATTCAACAATTAGACTTAACATTTCCCTCCTTTTTGTCATTGTATACTTAAATTTTAACTTATGCATCCTTTGTTTGGACAATGTCAGTGTAGATTTCATTCGTACACAGTAAACTACATCCTATACATAAGCAAATCAATGTCAACAGTCCAAAAACAGGAATTAATATTTTCAAAAGAAGATGCCACCAAGGACCAGACGGTAACCAAGCTATCCAGCCTTGTGGCGGATCTACTCCTGTCGTGCAATTCATTATGTATTTCTTCAAGTAAACAACTGAATGTCAACAGTCGAACAAGAAGAATCAACATTCTCAAAAATCATATGTCACTACAATCCAACTGTATACAGACATAGGCATTTAAACGCATCAGTTGATTTTGTTTGTCTATGTGGCTCTCAGCTAACTTCAAAGCTGCAGCCTGGTCAACACCCTTCTTTATGACTCCTATCAACCCCCCAAATCTTCTCACTGTAGGCATCCTGTGGGGGTTAGAGTCAACTGATGAATTATCTGCATTTACAACTCTTCTCCTGTCCTGTTGTCACCACAGAAAAAGCTTTGTAAAGGAAATTGGATCAAGGTGTTTTGATCTTCTTGGCTCAAAACCTCAAGTGTTCATGATGTAAATGTAGACAAAAGGCTTCTCTGTTTACATCCTTCTTGCAGAAGACAAAAGAATAGGTGATGTTGCACAAATTCCATGATAAATCTCCAACTTGGACTAATCCATTGTCCTTCATACACATAGGCAATTGGTCTGTTTCCAGTTCGTTTAACTGTATAATGTCCTGCAACAAGTCATATTCTTTGAGTCAGACTAGCAGGTCTGTCCTACCAGAGCAGTTCACCTTCCCAGCTACTGGTGAATCAACCTTCCATTCAGGTTCAGAGGAGTTGAAAAGTTGGCAGTGTTCCTGGATGTGTTGCTAAGGCAACCAAACAAACTGTCTCGCTCTCAGTGATGCTATAGGGCCACAGTCCAGAAGAATGTGTAGTCAGTGGCATCACAAGCATAACCATTGGTCTCATTCTTTATGTGAGCGGTTGTGTTCTTAAACTGCCACCAGTAGTTGTTGAAAACCCATGCGGCACTGGGTGTGGTTTGCTCTGTTCCAGTGCGCTCCCTGTCATCCCACTCAGGGTCCACAGGCTCAAGAAGATGCACAGCACATTCCCAGCCATTCTGATGAGTACCTGTGGCTCAGTTGGTTTCTTCACCGGATTGAGACGAGGGGCCCTGGAGGCTCCCAACCCCCCCCCCCCCCTTTGTACCCGGTCTTCCTGCCACTTACTCCGAGCTGGCCTGGATGTGTGTCACCTTGTTGCAGTGCGCTTGATATATCCGAGTGTTCCTTCCAGCAATCTTCACTGCTGTGGTCATTGTCAGCAGCGCCCGATATGGACCTTCCCACCATGGACTGGACCAGCACTTCCTCTCCATGGCCTTATCAACATCCAATCTCCAGACTTCAGACTCTGCTCCTGCGGAGAAACAGAATCATCTGGCAGATCATTTGTTCTCGAGACTTCTTTACTTTTAAACATTTCAAGCATCTAATCTGCTAATATGCTCTCTCTTCTGCTTTTCTATCATCACTACAGAAGACTAGAACTCTAAATGCTCTAACACAGGGGTGCCCAATCCCGGTCCTCGAGAGCTACCGTCCTGCAGCTTTTAGATGCATCCCTACTCCAACACAGCTGAATCAAATGGTTTGATTACCTCTTCAGCATGCCATCGTGCTTGGCAAAGGCCTGATAACAAGCCATTCATTTGATTCAGCTGTGTTGGAGTAGGGATGCATCTAAAAGCTGCAGGACGGTAGCTCTCGAGGACCGGGATTGGGCACCCCTGCTCTAACATATGTAATCTCAAAGAATCAGGCCGTTCTCTGTTGGAGTAATTCTCATGTACATCTTAACTAATTCTATACAGTCTAATCATGTCCTGCCTAAATCTTAACTTTACTGTTCTATTAGTTCTCTCTGCCTGCAAAAAGGTTTTTTTAAAAGTATTTAATAATCCTAGAGTGAGTATAACGACTGCTCATCTCCCTCCTGTTGAGACATGGCATAGGCCATGGCTCAAAATAGCAGCAGTCTTATACAAATTATTAGGCAATAGTGGTTTATCACACAGATAATAAACACCAACCTGCAAGCTCGCTCCTCCTGTAAGTCACAACTGTTTTCCTGCAGTAGGTGAGTGGCCCTATATGTCTGCTGATGTTGTACTGCTAAAATGTGAACACCATGTTTAACTACAGCTGCCTCTTTTGTGATCTTATCTGCAAAAACTTTCCCTAATGCAACTGGATCTTTCCCTCACATGTGTGCTGCACAATTACAAACGGCAATTCCACTTGTTAATAACACTGCCTCCAGCAGATTTTGCAAGAGTTTGGTGTGTTCTGCAGGTTTCCCTGTCGAAGTTGTCACACCTTGTCTCACTCACTGCACTACAAAGAAATGTACAGTAGCAAATACATACTGCCTATCAGGGTATATTGTCTCTCTACAGCATGACACGCTTCCGTTAAAGCTAGCATCTCTGCTGCTCAAGCAAATATGAAACATGCTAGTTGCCCTACATAGATAACTTTCTCACTGTCTACTACAGTAAAACCTGTTCTAGTCTGTCCCTCTGCTGTTGTAAAGCTCAAACTATCAACAAACCAAACCTTTCCCTCAACGAGTGGCACATTCAGTAAGTCATCCCTCAGCTTACACTTCTTTTCCACGTGTTCTCTACACTCATGAGAAGTGCCCTCCTCCGTTGGCAAAAAGGATTGGACAGATTCAGAATTGTGCACCACTTTATGGTAATATGTGTGGTTGTGAGAGTAACAGTAACATTAAAGACAAGTGTCTTGTAGGTGACAGAAATGTAAGTTTAGTCTGCAGTAGTAGACATCTACCTCGTGTGGAACTAACAATGTCAAAGGTGAAATAAACTGTTGAAACATTGTACAGCTTAAGCTGCTGCACATACTGATCTCACGCATGGAGGTAAAGCATGAGCAACTGGAGCTAATCTTTTAGGATAGTAAGTTACTGGCTTCACTTGTGGAAAAAAAAATGCTGTTAGTTATTTTACAGTCACCTGGCATTTGTGCTGTTCACAGAACCACAAGTCCATCGCTGGACCTCCTCTGCGCTGTCACTTATGGAGCTTGGCACGCTCCCTCAGGTTCTCATTTTCCAACGCTGCTGAAGATTTTAAGGCAGAGCACGTCGTACCCCTTAGTTGTCTTCCTTAACGTCAACGTCGAAACTCTTTCATCTTATTTAAGATTTGCTGTGCAAAGTCTCCTTGTGACAATCCTTTGGAAGCCCAGTAGCACAGCTCTCCGTGCTGAAGGTGATCTCTCATCCTCCTGAAGACTCTCTCCAGGCCTCAGCTTCCATCTTGTGGACAATCCTCTGAGTCACTCCTTCTCGTCATGGCACCTCACGACATCTACAAATGAAAAAAAATGACACTCCTCTCGCCACACGGCTTTCGCCATGTGTCAACTCCCCAATGAGACATGTACAAGAATGTTGCACAGTCTCCCTAAAACAATCTCCAGGGTTTGTCCCTTGGAGCAGCTTCACTCCAAGCTGTAACCCTGTGTAAAAACATTAGTCAGCACTTAAATGTTCAGCTTGTTTAACTCCCAGCTCCTGTATCCTAGAAGACAAAGTCTTAAAATTAAAACAACTTCACATTTGCAACCAACTATAGATCATAAGAGTAATAAAGTATTCAGCATCACAGAGACAAGGATCATTGCAGGTTTATTCTAAACTCATTAAACTCCTACTTTTTCCCATAATTTGTTCCAAATTATTTAACATCTCAATGTCATTCCACATTGTAATCAGTGACGTCCCTTAAGTTTGTCACTCACCATGAGCCCAACAGTGTGGTCAGATAATGGGCCCCGATGTAACTATTCTGTAACCACTGCACATCTGTTCAATTGTCACTCGTCTGTCTGTGCTGAATCCTTTACAAGCACTCTTAAAGAAAAACAACATTAGCCAAACACAAGGTTCATCCCGGTTGTCAGGTGTCGGCCATCCAGATTCCAGAGGAGCTGTGAAAAGTCATAAAGTTAACACTCGCTGTGGAAAAAGTAACAATGGTCTCATCACAGTATGTCTCACACTGCATTCATTTCTTCCCTGTAACATTCTCTCAAAAACACAGTGTAATTTCATCATCAACATATAGCCTGTAACTACAGTTCTCTTCATACAAAATCTCAGTAATCCTGTGGTAGAGAAACATCATTAAGTTGTGTCCTGCTGTAAACCACATGATCAAATCACATGATTAACCATCTGCTGTAAAAAGAAATGTAAATGTTAGCGCTGCGCAGGTGTATACACTCTTTCTCACAGTAATCTCTGTGAGCAACACAAGGTAGTGAATGACACACACATGGTAAATTCACAGACATAGAATTTAAACTAAAAAGGTTACATTTTCAGAGTTCACATAGTCATGTGACCCAAGTTTCCTCCTGTGGTCTCCTTCTGCTCCTGCAACAGAGACACACACAGAGACACATCCACACCTTTGTCAGGTGGGGGTTGACTTCACACAATGGTGTTAAGTCAGTCAGTCTTGTCAGCTTTTGTCAGTCAGTCAGTTTCCCATTTATTTTAAAATTCTTACTCATTCACTCAGTGGTTCCTTCTTTTGCTAATTGTGGAAATTATCGTCGCATTCGTTTCCACGCTCAGCAAAACAACGTCATTTCAAAAAGAAAAAGAATTTAGACTGGATTTCCTCGTTGAATCCTTTTGGACAGGAACTTGTTTCCTAATTGTCCCAAATAAGTGACTTTCTCCTGAGCCCATTTTAATTTTGGAGAAGCTCACTTTGCAACAGTTTTCTCGACGCTTCGGTTCTAATCGTGCAGATCTGCTCAAACAAAGATCATCAAACAAAACTTTCAGTGCACCATGAAAGTAACAAAATAAAATAAAATAAAGGAAAGCAAAGGAAAGAAAGGCCTTGTTTAAGTCATGGCACGTGTTCTTCATGCCAGGGGGATAAATCGTAACAACCCAATTGGCAGGCTCAACTTAGTAACAAAAGACAAATCAACAGCCAGTTTAATCTCAAACATTCATCCAATCAGCCATACACACAACATACAGCATAACCCTGTTGTCTCAGCACATAGTAAGTTTCTTCTCATGTCACTCAGCTCACTCATTTAAGACCTCTCATCAGCATTCTGCTTTCTCCTCTATGATGCAACCATCTGTCCTCCTATAATATTCAGTCCACTAGTCTATGTATCACTTTCATCTTACTAGTGACTTGGACAAGATGACAAACAGAATCTCATGCTTAAGATGCTGTCTGGTCTTCATGAATATCATTTACTGTGTATGTGCATGTAGGGTTAGTATAGTTAATGCATTTTCTGTATGTTTTTGTGTTCATCTCTCACCACACTTTCATTATTCTCATCACTGCTTAAAACAACTCACATCTCTCTCTCTGTTTTTTTTTTTTTACTGTACTTTTCTCCAAAACAGAAAGCAGCATTACAGCTGTTTCAGACTTAGAAACACCAAACACTCTTCATGCTATCATTCATCCACACAACTATTTTATTTCTTTTTGTCCACTGGGCAGGTGATCTGCAGAATCATATCTGCCCCAGCTGGATACCTTTTCACACACACCATGACGTCAAACATACTCACACTCGCGGAATGGATCGGGAGAAAATCTTTCTTCATCTTCACACTCTGGGACAGAAACACCATATGTTTTTTTTTGTGTTGTGTCAGGGATGGATATGTGGTTGTAACGTTTGTGTTCACTAACTTTACTTTCTGTTTCCTGCCCTGCCTAGTCTGTCTTGGACTCAATGCTGCTCCTAATGTCTCTCCATACTCAGCCTTTAATTTCTCCTCCACCTCTGCTCTCTCACGCTCTTCTCTGGCTCTTCTTTCTGCTAACATTCTTGCTCTTCATAATGCTTTTCTACGGTGTTGTTCTAAAGTAGTTGCAGTGGATTGAGCTGTTTCATCCTCAGGTTTCACAACTACTGCTTGCAATATTGCTCTTTTAACATTCTGTGCTTCTCTTCTCTTTTGAGCCTGCTCCAGCCACAACTTAGCAACTGCTAACTGCAACTCCTTCCTCTGCTTCGCTTTCCCTGTTTTACCTGCTACACTTACAGCTATTCTTTCTACAAGCATTTTACACTTAACTTCCACTAATGTCCCTTCAAATCCATATTTTTCACACCAACAACCTACATACTGCGTGCTGCCCGGTAAAAATTTCTCCATAAATTTTACATCCCCTTCTAAGGCAGACTTACACATTTTATTCCCCATTACAAGACAACAATCAGCCACACTCACGCATACCACGTCTGGCCCGCACACACACACAACATAGGCCTATCGCTTGCGTCTGCACGCACAGCTAGCGCTCTCTGTTGAAAACTCTCTAACGCCCCACATGGCGGAGAAGCCTGCGTCTCTCTCATGCGGCTAGCGCGCTCCCGTACCTGCGGTCAATGCAGGGTCACGAAGCCGCTCTCTAAGGCCTTCTGTACTCACTGTTTGTTTACGTTCATGGGAAGAGTCTCTGGATCCTGTCAATCGTCATCCATCCCGAGGGGAGTTCAGGCGCAAACTTCCCGAACTGGTGACAAAGCAAAGTGAAACACCAGGGCTTTACGTCAATCATCCCAGACGTTGCGGTGGCGTCCTCTCCCTCTCCTCGGTGGATGCAATGTGTTAGGTTCCGGCTCCGAAGGACCAAATAAATGTTGGGTCTGTGTTTCCACAAACCCCGCTAATTCTAGAGACTTATTCATCATGAAGAAAACAAGACAGTCGATCGATCGATTATTTGCGCAAGGGAGGCCTCGTCTGTGTCCACCACGAAAATGACCCCCAGATCTGACCTCCTCCTGCTACCTTTTATTGAGAGACAGTTCACACAAAACACATCAGAACAAAGCCACGCCCACATGGTGATAAGATGTGTGAACTTCTGTAAGAGTGTGTGTGTGTGTGTGTGTGTGTGTGTGTGTGTGTGTGTGTGTGTGTGTGTGTGTGTGTGTGTGAGAGAGAGAGAGAGAGACCTCCTGCTGACCAAAGGGTCGTAAACCCAGGAAGCTTACATCAAAAGAAACAGATCTTTCAGATAGGATGTATCTACAATAAAACCTCCCCCAGCACAGAGTGGTTGGAGAGGTGGTCAGGATCAAAGGAATGGCTTTGATCCTACTGCTTGAACTAAGACTGTACAAATTTAAGAAACACAATGGCAACATTCAACAATTAGACTTAACATTCATCATATTTCCTCATAACCCTCTTTTGTCTGACCATTTGATCCCATTTGAATTTGCAATAAAGGATCCACAGAGTTTGGTGACAATAATGACAGTAGATGTTTGTGTGAAAGTGCTGGAAGCAAATTAGTGTGTGATGTTCTTTCAGTGTTGCACTTTGTAGACGCTCCCTCAGCACTGGTCTCACAGCCAGCTGCACATAGAGACCAGTGTTGTTAGTCCAGGTCAGAAGATGACTTGTTGGAATGAAAATGAGCTTGTAGTTTGTCTGCTTTAATAATGTGACTGGAAAAAGGTGTTGGACTTCAAATATGTCCATTTCTTTCACACTTCACCTTTAAAAGTGAAGCCTTGTGGTTCCTGGAAGGAAAAACACGACTTTTTCAAGTCTTTGTCCTGTTTTTATGATAAATGTACGACTTTAATGTGAAACATTCAGAGTTTTTTCTCTTTTTGTGTTTGTTTGAAGCTGCTTCCTGTTGGCTTCAGCTGTTTGGAGTTTCCATTTTCTAAACTTCTACATTCTGAACCTTCTTCAGCTCTGAACAGATGATGAAACACTGAATGATTTCAAGCTCACACTTTGTTTTAAATATTTTTTATTACTTTTTCAACAACATTCAAAGGTAGTTTCCCATAATATGCTGTTGTAATAGAAACCCTTTTCCCCCACCCTCACCTCCCGCTCTGCTCTCTTCCAACCAAAGAAAAAAACAAAAAAAAAACAAGCTCAAATGAAATATATATACAATTGTACCATATGTGGCATTTATACATAATTCAAGAGAAAAAGAAAAAAAAAGGGAAAGAAGAAAATATATTCAATAGGAACAAACAAAAATAGCATGCACAATGCTAACAATTTCCTCCTACTCCACTCTCCTACATAAGTTGTTCTATATTTACTACTTTTAAAAAATGTTTAAATGGCTTCCAAATTTCATCAAAATATATTAACTTATTTTTCAGAAAGTACGTAATCCTTTCCATTTCCATACACTGTGTCAAGGAGTTTATCCAAGCGCCAATAGCAGGAGGAACTGATGTTTTCCAATTTATTGCAATCATACGTTTTGCCTGTAATGTACAGTAATCCATAAACTTAATTTGATAGGTTGCAAGCTCACACTTTGTCTAATAAACTTACATCTTTCATTCTTTATACAGATTGAGGAACTGTGGTTTGTCAGAGATCAGCTGTGATTATCTGGCAGCAGCACTGAAGTCCAACCCCTCCCATCTGAGACAGCTGGAGCTGAGTGATAACTACAACCTGCAGGATTCAGGAGTGAAGCATCTGTGTGGTTTCCTGGAGAGTCCAGGATGTGGACTTGAAACTCTGAGGTCAGTCAGCATGTTTTAGTTGTGCTGAGATGAATATGATGTGAAAGTTGTGCTGACACTAAACTGCAGACATCAGGCTGATATTATACTGATCCACACTGAGGATCTTCATGGTAAAGTCTGTTTTCTTCTTCTCTGGTTTAGTCCATTGACTGCAGCAGAACAACATTCACATTTCAAACAGTGATACTCAACGTATGGCCCGCGGCCCACATGCGGCCTGCCCACCTTTCCTGATTCAGAGAGAGGGGACCCTGATTAACTGTGTAGTGTTCTTCCTCACAGTTCTAAGTATCAGACACAACAATGAATAATCCACAGCTGACTGTCTTTAGCAGGTCAAAGGTCACGGCACACAGCAGACAGTGGGAAATTGTATAACTCTGATCATTTATCAGCACATATCCATATGTATAAAAACAAAGCTGACACTGTGAGACTTGATCAGAGGTGTGATCATCACAGCAGAGGCCTTTGTGTCAAAGTCACTGAGGATCAAACAGAAACACATGAAGCAGATTTTCCTCTTCTGGCTTTTTATAGCAGATAACCTTCAAAATATTCTGCAGTCCATCAAAAACTGAAGCAAACCATGAATCAACATGTGAACATGAGCTGATGCTGCTGAAGTGAAGCAAAGTTACAGAGGTTTGATTACAGACACAGCTGAGAGTTTGTAATCTGTCATCATTTTAAAAGGTTTACATTTCTTCAGTATTGAACAGCAGAAATGAGGCTTTGTTTTGGGAGGCCGACAGCAGTGAACACAACAGCAGACTGGTGCATAATAAGCAGTGAATAATGCAGGAAACAGATTTTTGAAGGTAAACTGTTCTTGAAGTACACTGAGAGAGAGAGAGCTGTGCAGGAAGTAAACGTCAAAGTCAGAGAGAATTCATGACGATGTTCATCAAACGTAAAGCGTAGTTTGGATCTTCTTCTGCTGCTGGTTCACTCAGTTTTGGTTGGAGACAGATGAAACCTGCAGCTTCAGGATCTGTGAGCTGTCCACTTTCAGCCCCGACGGCGTGTCCGTGTACGTGCCGTCGAGTGAACGATCCACGCTCTGTGTTTCCATCTTTGTGTGTTTAGCTGCTCTCATTTACTGTTTTATCTGTTTGCTTGTTGTTGAAATACTTTTGGGAGCTTTAACCTGAGATTCTGGCAAAATACATTTATATTAAAAATCGATTCAGGATTGAATGAATCAACATCGCTTTATTCAAATTAAAACCATTTAAATAGGAAAATCCATTTTTTTTACAGCCGCCTCTAATGCTGGGTAATGTCAGCTGGTCCATGTGCAGCTGGCTGTGAGGCTCAGGGAGCGTCTACAAAGTGCAACACTGAAAGAACATCATCCATAAATATTGAGTAATAACTGGACTCTCATACAGCGAGACTCAAATGCCTTTAAACATCAGCTTATCCTGCTGATCCAAGTCCAACACTGAGTTTGTAAAAACATGTTTGTCAATCATTTTGTTTGGTTTCTGAGGAAAATGATTCAATAACTTGCTGCTAATACACATCATTTCATCATATTTCCTCATAACCCTATTTTGTCTGACCATTTGATCCCATTTGAATTTGCAATAAAGGATCCACAGAGTTTGGTGACAGTAATGACAGTAGATGTTTCTTTGAAAGTGCTGGAAGCAAATGAGTGTGTGATGTTCTTTCAGTGTTGCACTTTGTAGACGCTCCCTGAGCACTGGTCTCACAGCCAGCTGTACATAGAGACCAGTGTTGTTAGTCCAGGTCAGAAGATGACTTGTTGGAATGAAAATGAGCTTGTAGTTTTTCTACTTTAATAATGTGACTGGAAAAAGGTGTTGGACTTCAAATATGTCCATTTCTTTCACACTTCACCTTTAAAAGTGAAGCCTTGTGGTTCCTGGAAGGAAAAACACGACTTTTTCAAGTCTTTGTCCTGTTTTTATGAGAAATGTACGACTTTAATGTGAAACATTCAGAGTTTTTTCTCTTGTTGTGTTTGTTTGAAGCTGCTTCCTGTTGGCTTCAGCTGTTTGGAGTTTCCATTTTCTAAACTTCTACATTCTGAACCTTCTTCAGCTCTGAACAGATGATGAAACACTGAATGATTTCAAGCTCACACTTTGTCTAATAAACTTACATCTTTCATTCTTTATACAGATTGAGGGGCTGTGATTTGTCAGAGATCAGCTGTGATTATCTGGCAGCATCACTGAAGTCCAACCCCTCCCATCTGAGACAGTTTGACCTGAGCTGGAACAACCTGCAGGATTCAGGAGTGAAGCATCTGTGTGGTTTCCTGGGGAGGCCAGGATGTGGACTTGAAACTCTGAGGTCAGTCAGCATGTTTTAGTTGTGCTGAGATGAATATGATGTGAAAGTTGTGTTGACACTAAACTGCAGACATCAGGCTGATATTATACTGATCCACACTGAGGAACTTCATGGTAAAGTCTGTTTTCTTCTTCTCTGGTTTAGTCCATTGACTGCAGCAGAACAACATTCACATTTCAAACAGTGAGACTCAACGTATGGCCCGCGGCCCACATGCGGCCTGCCCACCTTTCCTGATTCAGAGAGAGGGTACCCTGATTAACTGTGTAGTGTTCTTCCTCACAGTTCTAAGTATCAGACACAACAATGAATAATCCACAGCTGACTGTCTTTAGCAGGTCAAAGGTCACGGCACACAGCAGACAGTGGGAAATATTATAACTCTGATCATTTATCAGCACATATCCATATGTATAAAAACAAAGCTGACACTGTGAGACTTGATCAGAGGTGTGATCATCACAGCAGAGGCCTTTGTGTCAAAGTCACTGAGGATCAAACAGAAACACATGAAGCAGATTTTCCTGTTCTGGCTTTTTATAGCAGATAACCTTCAAAATATTCTGCAGTCCATCAAAAACTGAAGCAAACCATGAATCAACATGTGAACATGAGCTGATGCTGCTGAAGTGAAGCAAAGTTACAGAGGTTTGATTACAGACACAGCTGAGAGTTTGTAATCTGTCATCATTTTAAAAGGTTTACATTTCTTCAGTATTGAACAGCAGAAATGAGGCTTTGTTTTGGGAGGCCGACAGCAGTGAACACAACAGCAGACTGGTGCGTAATAAGCAGTGAATAATGCAGGAAACAGATTTTTGAAGGTAAACTGTTCTTGAAGTACACTGAGAGAGAGAGAGCTGTGCAGGAAGTAAACGTCAAAGTCAGAGAGAATTCATGACGATGTTCATCAAACGTAAAGCGTAGTTTGGATCTTCTTCTGCTGCTGGTTCAGTCAGTTTTGGTTGGTGACAGATGAAACCTGCAGCTTCAGGATCTGTGAGCTGTCCACTTTCAGCCCCGACGGCGTGTCCGTGTACGTGCCGTCGAGTGAACGATCCACGCTCTGTGTTTCCATCTTTGTGTGTTTAGCTGCTCTCATTTACTGTTTTATCTGTTTGCTTGTTGTTGAAATACTTTTGGGAGCTTTAACCTGAGATTCTGGCAAAATACATTTATATTAAAAATCGATTCAGGATTGAATGAATCAACATCGCTTTATTCAAATTAAAACCATTTAAATAGGAAAATCCATTTTTTTTTACAGCCGCCTCTAATGCTGGGTAATGTCAGCTGGTCCATGTGCAGCTGGCTGTGAGGCTCAGGGAGCGTCTACAAAGTGCAATACTGAAAGAACATCATCCATAAATATTGAGTAATAACTGGACTCTCATACAGCGAGACTCAAATGCCTTTAAACATCAGCTTATCCTGCTGATCCAAGTCCAACACTGAGTTTGTAAAAACATGTTTGTCAATCATTTTGTTTGGTTTCTGAGGAAAATGATTCAATAACTTGCTGCTAATACACAACATTTCATCATATTTCCTCATAACCCTCTTTTGTCTGACCATTTGATCCCATTTGAATTTGCAATAAAGGATCCACAGAGTTTGGTGACAATAATGACAGTAGATGTTTGTGTGAAAGTGCTGGAGGCAAATTAGTGTGTGATGGTCTTTCAGTGTTGCACTTTGTAGACGCTCCCTGAGCACTGGTCTCACAGCCAGCTGCACATAGAGACCAGTGTTGTTAGTCCAGGTCAGAAGATGACTTGTTGGAATGAAAATGAGCTTGTAGTTTGTCTGCTTTAATAATGTGACTGGAAAAAGGTGTTGGACTTCAAATATGTCCATTTCTTTCACACTTCACCTTTAAAAGTGAAGCCTTGTGGTTCCTGGAAGGAAAAACACGACTTTTTCAAGTCTTTGTCCTGTTTTTATGATAAATGTACGACTTTAATGTGAAACATTCAGAGTTTTTTCTCTTGTTGTGTTTGTTTGAAGCTGCTTCCTGTTGGCTTCAGCTGTTTGGAGTTTCCATTTTCTAAACTTCTACATTCTGAACCTTCGTCAGCTCTGAACAGATGATGAAACACTGAATGATTTCAAGCTCACACTTTGTCTAATAAACTTACATCTTTCATTCTTTATACAGACTGAAGGACTGTGGTTTGTCAAAGATCAGCTGTGATTATCTGGCAGCAGCACTGAAGTCCAACCCCTCCCATCTGAGAGAGCTGGAGCTGAGAGGAAACAACAACCTGCAGGATTCAGGAGTGAAGCATCTGTGTGGTTTCCTGGAGAGTCCAGGATGTGGACTTGAAACTCTGAGGTCAGTCAGCATGTTTTAGTTGTGCTGAGATGAATATGATGTGAAAGTTGTGCTGACACTAAACTGCAGACATCAGGCTGATATTATACTGATCCACACTGAGGATCTTCATGGTAAAGTCTGTTTTCTTCTTCTCTGGTTTAGTCCATTGACTGCAGCAGAACAACGTTCACATTTCAAACCTTCAAAGAAGAAGAAAAATCCTCCACTGGATAATTCACTGTGAAACTCCCAAACTCTTCATTCCACCTTAAAGTCTGTCTGACACTGAAATCCAAAGCAAAATGTGCGTTTGGTTTACAGACAGCAGTCCAACACAAACATACACACATCATCCAAAACACAGTCCAACATTCAAATCTCCTCCACTGCCAGCATGAATGATGGGAAAGAGAAGGAGGAACACTCTGACATTCAGGGTTAGAATGAGTTTCATAAAGCAGACTGTGAAGATCAAAGCTGCATTAGAAAGCTTACATGAATGAATGAGTGGACAGAAGTGGACAGAGATCATCTGAAAGCACTTCAAAGGCTTTAAATCAGCACATTTCTCTTTATTCTTTATCAACTCTGTTAGTTTCTCTCAGTTTTCTGTGGAATGAAGCTAACAGCAGGCTAATAAGATGCTGACCAATAGGTTTCTATTAAAAGTTGTAATTTGTATATGAAAAAGTGCTTTGGCTCAGCAGGGATCAGCTTACAGGTAGAATACAGCTGCTGGATGGGATTAGCATGTCATAGCTATCTACCAAACTGCTAACTGGGGGATTTCAGGCCATCTATGGATCATTTTTGCTAACTGTTTATTCAGCTTAGGCTCACAGGGCTGGAGCCTGTGCCCTAGCTGTCATAGGGCAAGAGGCGTGGTCCACCTGCACAGGTGAGCAGTCCATCACAGGGCCAACAGAGAGAGACAGAGAAGCACTCTCTCACATCCACACCTACAGCCAATTTAGAAGCACCAATGAACCTAAGCAGCATTTCATTGGACTGTGGGAGAACATCCACCCTCCACAGAAAGGCCAACAAGCTTCAACCTACAACCTTCTTCCTTTAAGGCACTAGTGCTAACCACTTTTCCCCATTTCAGCCCAAATCCTGCATCTTCCTGTTTCTGACTCCAGGCCAGCTCCACTAACACTTTCACATCAGACACTGCCACCTAGTGGAGGAAGTCTTAGTTCCATTTCAAGCTTCAGATGACAGTTCCTTTACAAAGAGGTGGAGGTGGTGGGGCCACAGCACCATCATCACTGAGTGCCATAGGACACTTAACCTTTGTTTCCATATGCTGGGAACTTCCTGTTTTTCCAAGGAGGACTGGAAAATGTGTGAAAATCTCTCAGTCAGTTCCTCACAGCACACTTCAATCATTTCCCTCCCACAGCATCAGGAACAGGACTTTTTCTCTCTTTGGTCCCACTAAGAGATTTCCACACAAACACCTCATCAGTGGGACTCTCAGAGCTACCAGCCCTTTGCCACAATCACAAAGCTCTTCATTGAAATCAAAGATATCAAAGCTGGAATCAAATGAGTCCAAGTCTTCTGCTGATTCAGCATCACATTCATCTTTGCTCCTTGTTCTGCATCCCCACCATGGACTTCATTCCTTTCCAAGCCAGCCTTGAGTGTCCTTTATTCAGCTCATCCTCTGCTTTACTTTTACACCTGATTTTAGCTGCTTTATCTCTCTTTCAACAAGTTTCTGTGCCTCAGTCTTTTTCTTCTCTCCCTCATAACAAGACAGCTTCTTCTGCCTGAGAACATGTTGGAGTGATTTACTAATCCAGGGCTGCTTATTGGAGAAAATACTTCCTGTTTTCAAAGTAATCCCCATTTTTCCCAGAAAGAAATGTAAGTAGAAATCGATGATCTAAGTGAGAACATGAGCCTTTAAAAAGTCCCAGCAGTCCCTCAGTCCCAGTATAGAGTCTTTGGTCCAGACTGGAACAACTGTGTGCCCAGTTTGAGCTCTCTTCAGTCCTGTGACCTGACAGACCCAGAGGGGCCATCACATCACATTTAGAAGCTCCCCTAATGGAGCCACAACACATGTCCAACACTTAGTCTGTCTTGTTGGACCAACTGGAAGAAATGATTCAAGGACTTAGTCACAGAACAGAGATTCAAATCTCCAAAATCCAACTGGCTGCATCAGGACATACAGTGGGGCAAAAAAGTATTTAGTCAGCCACCGATTGTGCAAGTTCCCCCACTTAAAATGATGACAGAGGTCAGTAATTTGCACCAGAGGTACACTTCAACTGTGAGAGACAGTTGAAGTGTGAAAAAAAAATCCATGAATCCACATGGTAGGATTTGTAAAGAATTTATTCGTAAATCAGGGTGGAAAATAAGTATTTGGTCAATAACAAAAATACAACTCAATACTTTGTAACATAACCTTTGTTGGCAATAACAGAGATCAAACATTTACTATAGGTCTTTACCAGGTTTGCACACACAGTAGCTGGTATTTTGGCCCATTCCTCCATGCAGATCTTCTCGAGAGCAGTGATGTTTTGGGGCTGTCGCCGAGCAACACGGACTTTCAACTCCCGCCACAGATTTTCTATGGGGTTGAGGTCTGGAGACTGGCTAGGCCACTCCAGGACTTTCAAATGCTTCTTACGGAGCCACTCCTTTGTTGCCCGGGCGGTGTGTTTTGGATCATTGTCATGTTGGAAGACCCAGCCTCGTTTCATCTTCAAAGTTCTCACTGATGGAAGGAGGTTTTGGCTCAAAATCTCACAATACATGGCCCCATTCATTCTGTCCTTAACACGGATCAGTCGTCCTGTCCCCTTGGCAGAAAAACAGCCCCATAGCATGATGTTTCCACCCCCATGCTTCACAGTAGGTATGGTGTTCTTGGGATGCAACTCAGTATTCTTCTTCCTCCAAACACGACGAGTTGAGTTTATACCAAAAAGTTCTACTTTGGTTTCATCTGACCACATGACATTCTCCCAATCCTCTGCTGTATCATCCATGTGCTCTCTGGCAAACTTCAGACGGGCCTGGACATGCACTGGCTTCAGCAGCAGAACACGTCTGGCACTGCGGGATTTGATTCCCTGCCGTTGTAGTGTGTTACTGATGGTGACCTTTGTTACTTTGGTCCCAGCTCTCTGCAGGTCATTCACCAGGTCCCCCCGTGTGGTTCTGGGATCTTTGCTCACCGTTCTCATGATCATTTTGATCCCACGGGATGAGATCTTGCGTGGAGCCCCAGATCGAGGGAGATTATCAGTGGTCTTGTATGTCTTCCATTTTCTGATGATTGCTCCCACAGTTGATTTTTTCACACCAAGCTGCTTGTCTATTGTAGATTCACTCTTCCCAGTCTGGTGCAGGTCTACAATACTTTTCCTGGTGTCCTTCGAAAGCTCTTTGGTCTTGGCCATGGCGGAGTTTGGAGTCTGACTGTTTGAGGCTGTGGACAGGTGTCTTTTATACAGATGATGAGTTCAAACAGGTGCCAGAAAAGCTTCTTACAGGAGACGTTACAGGTCTGTGAGAGCCAGACATTTTCCTTGTTTGAGGTGACCAAATACTTATTTTCCACCCTAATTTACGAATAAATTCTTTACAAATCCTACCATGTGAATTCATGGATTTTTTTTTTTCACATTCTGTCTCTCACAGTTGAAGTGTACCTCTGGTGCAAATTACTGACCTCTGTCATCATTTTAAGTGGGGGAACTTGCACAATCGGTGGCTGACTAAATACTTTTTTGCCCCACTGTATAGTCTGAAACTGCACAGTTTCCTGTTTGAAGCTGCTTCCTGTTGGCTTCAGCTGTTTGGAGTTTCCATTTTCTAAACTTCTACATTCTGAACCTTCTTCAGCGCTGAACAGATGATGAAACACTGAATGATTTCAAGCTCACACTTTGTCTAATAAACTTACATCTTTCATTCTTTATACAGATTGAGGGACTGTGGTTTGTCAGAGATCAGCTGTGATTATCTGGCAGCAGCGCTGAAGTCCAACCCCTCCCATCTGAGAGAGCTGGACCTGTGGGGAAACAACCTGCAGGATCCAGATGTGAAGCAGCTGTCTGATCTTCAGCAGAGTCCAGACTACAGACTGGAGACTCTGTGGTCAGTAGAGTGATGTAGTGAGTGGGTGGTGCTGTCAGCAGTATTGTACTAAACACAGTCAGTATGAAACAAAGATCCAGTGTTTCCTGTAAAGCTGCAGCTTCTCAGTGAAGCTGTGAGAGGAGAATGGTGACAGGCTTCAGGATTGGACACAAACACTTCCTGTTTCTGTCCTTTATGGTCACCATAGTAACGGCTGACACGCTCTGATCAAACGCTGTCAACAGCCAATCAGCTCTCTGAACAAAGCAGCACGCAGACCAATGACTGCATTCATTTCCAAGTTTAAAGCAGTGAAGAACACAGTCTGTAGGTGAGGAAGAATTTAGTGAGAGCAGATGTTTGGATGGAATTCCTCCAGTTAACAGCTGGAACCGTCCATCTGGATTGTTGGGCTTGTTGTTGGGGTTCCTACAGAGCTCAGAGTGGACACACCAAGGTTCTTCTAATGAATGAAAGTCCAAACTCAAACTAGGAGGGAAAAACATTTTCATCAACTTCAATAAAAATCCAAAGATTAGAAAAAGTGAAGCAACAATGAGTCCTAGTACAGTCCCAGCACTGAAGTCCCTGCTGCTCTTTATACTGGATGTGCTGCATCACTGACTGACAGCTGATGAAGAGTCTCTGGAAACACTCGTTTATCTCCTCTGCTCTTCCTTCTTCTCTCTGCAGGTGGAGCTGATGATGGTAAACAGGACGGTGTGTGTGCTGAGAGAGGAGGAGCTGTGTCCTGATGATCCAGAGAGGTTGAAGCAGCAGCAGCTTGTGTGTAGAGACGCTCTGACTGGGCCATGTTACTGGGAGGTGGAGAGGAGAGCTTCATCCAGCAGTGACTGACAGAGGAATGAGAAGAAGTGCAGATGACTGTCAGTGCTGCAGAGTGAACTGCTCTGAGAACAGCTCCACTGTCAGACACAATGTAGAGTCCAGCATCATCCCTGTGTGTCCCTCTGGATCTGACAGAGGATCATCAGTGTATCTGGACTGCTCTGCTGCTGCTCTGTCCTTCTACAGTCTCTGCACAGTCTCTGTCTGACTCTGGCTTCAGACCCTCCTGGATCAAACTCACCTGGAAAGACTTTCAAATTCAAATTCAAATTTTATTTGTCACACACACAACTAGAGCAGGGCGATATTGCCAAAAATATTTATCACGATATATATTTGAAAATTTGCGATAACGATATAACTGACGATATAAGTGATGCGAGACAAAATACAACTCCACAACATTACTAGCGCAAAAAGACAACCTTCCATTTATTTTCACTTAAACAAGAAGCTGGTTTTTATGTACATTAAAGCTTTATAAAAATGTAACAGTGCAAATGCAAATTCCTTGCTGAAAGTTTAACCAAAAGGCATTTCCAGTAGAAATGGGCTGACATATCCTGAGCATAACCATGTATAATATCCACTGAAGTTAAAAAGAGGTGCTTTGCAACATTAAACTGCAGTGTGCAGTACGTATTTTTCGGACCATAAGGTGCACGGGATTATAAGGCACATTAAGCGAAACAAAGCAGTCAGATAAATCAAACTTTATTAAACTCATTCTTCTTGCTTCCTCCACTTATGTACCATTGATTCATTAATGTTGAATTCTCTGGCAGCTGCTCTATTCCCATGTTGTTGCAGTATATTAATGACTAACCTCGTATTGTGGATGGATTATCTCAGTTGTTCTCCTGACTGAAGTTTGGTCCGTTTACAGCATCCTGCCATGCGATTGCATTTGTCTCTAACCATGAAGAACCTTCACGTTAACTTTTATAAGTGGAAAAGTGTTAGTGTTCGTCCTCCAGCTTCACTGTTTATGTTATGCTAACATAGCTGTGTAGCTAGCGATCACGTAGCACATCATTATATACCAGCTAGCCCAACTTCAGTAACCCTACAAACGTCACTGCTGTTTAGTTTCCTGTCTTCATTTATGTTGGAAGTGATAGCAGAGCTGTACGTTTGATTTTTTTCAGAAATCTCTCAGTCAGAACATGCTATATCATGCTTAGGTAACTAGCGAAACTAGCGAGCTAACTTCCTCTAGCTTCCTGCTAACTTCTAACTCCGTTAAATGTAATAACTTTTGTTTTCATGGATGCCTGGAAGTTAAACTTTATAGTTACACCTTGTAAAGCAGCAATGCTGATCGTTTTATTAAAGATGAAAGAATTTAGACAGTTTTTAACTCTAAGTGATGCTGCAGTGTTGTTTGACCTGAAGCATACGGAGTTTAGGACCCAGATTACTCCCAGATTTAAGAGCATCTTAGTCCGACAAATACGACAATAACAACGGCCGCTTGCATGTTCTGCAAAAAAATGTGCTTTGTTGTGTATCAGATGGACAAACACCAAACCAGTTCCACATCATGGAAGTTGCACCATTTTTACAAACCAATTCTGGTTCATCTGTTTCACTCAACAATCGGCCATGTGCGTATGAAAACAAAGGCACTGCGCATGCGCGTTTTACTCCCATTCTATCGCGATATTTCATTTTCCTATCGTTGCCTAACATTATACCGGTATTACCGTGAACGGTATAATATGGCCCAGCCCTACACACAACCAGGAAAAGCTTTTACATTGACATGAGTTGAAATGCTTGTAGCTGTGCAATGCCCGACCATTAAATGACAGTGGTTTTACAGTATTTACAATTTACAGGTTATTACAAAATGTACAGATTTAACTTATTTACAGTAAAAATGTGCAAATAGCAGAAAGAGATTATAAGGAAGTGCACATGAAGAAAAACCAGAGTGTGTGTGGTGATGTGATGTGTGTGAGAGTCCAGTCTTATAGTGATGTGATGTGTGTGGGAGAGTTCAGTCCTACACCTGGTTCACGCCGCAATGTATTGCGCCATTTTCCGGGTCCACAAATCAAAACAAACGCACCGTGTTGGAACGACGACGACAAGAAACATGCTTAAAAGCAGCTCAAAAGAAAACGGACGGTATAGAGACCGATTGCGTCCAGAGGCGATGCAGCAGCACTTGAAAAACATTAGAGTGCATCGCAAATCTGGACCCATATGAAATACGGCAGTGGAGTAAAGACCCAGACGACTTACCGCCACTGTCCTACCCTGATATCTTCACGTATCTTGTTTGTGGAGTAAGCGCTTACACTGCAAACCAGTTTCATAATTA
The DNA here is from genome assembly GCF_041146795.1 of Maylandia zebra. Taxonomy (NCBI): domain Eukaryota; kingdom Metazoa; phylum Chordata; class Actinopteri; order Cichliformes; family Cichlidae; genus Maylandia; species Maylandia zebra. Next base: position 53,225,051 of record NC_135169.1, read on the forward strand.
CAAGTCACTGGAGGCGCACATCCAATTTACAAATAGCTGTGTGCAAGATTTGGCTATTTTCAAGCCGGCAAACTGTGAGTACGTCGTCATTCATACCAAGGTAAGTCAGCTGGAGTGCATCGAGTGTAATAGCCATTGTCCACCCCCCACCATAATTAATGTTATACTTTTATCATTGAACTGCTAAAATATCGTTATCATATCATGTGCCCATAATTGTAAAGTAGATGCAAACTAACACATTGATAATCAAGCAAATTATTACTTAACGCCAATTTATGTCCTCCATGTCTCATTGAATTTATTGTCTTTACATCAACCTTGTCCTTGTATGTTCCAGGTACTGCACTCCCAAAGATTGAATGAACCTGCATTACGGCCATGGGTAATTGTAAGCACCACGGGGAAGGTCGAAGCCGCACACTGCACCTGTATGGCTGCAGTTGCGGAGACCTGCACCCATGTTGCTGCACTTCTGTTTAAAGTGGAGGCAACAGTGCGGATCCGTGGCACAAAGACTGTCACAGATGAACCAGCCTACTGGGTTTTGCCGGGGAACACAACCAAGATACAGCCAGAGGTTGGGGCAGGGATAGCTCAGTAGGTAAAGTGGTCGCCCCATGATCGGAAGGTCGGCGGTTCGAATCCACTTAACGGCTACCCTGAGGTACCCCTGAGCAAGGTACCGTCCCTACACACTGCTCCCCGGGCGCCTGCTTAGTGGGCTGCCCACTGCTTCACAGAGTGAATGGGTCAAATGCAGAGAAAAACAAGTAATTTCCCCATGGGGATCAATAAAGTATCCATTATTATTATTATTATTATTATTATTATAACATTGACTTTACATCTTCAGCAGCACAAAAAAAGACTCTTGATGAAAATATAAACGGACTGTCTGTGGTGAAAGGCAGAAGAAGCCGTCCTTCAAAAAGAAAGATTCCTTCTGCTACGTTTGAGGAGTTGTCACCAGTGTTAGACACACTTCAAAACACAATAAAGCAGTGTGTTTGTCTGGATTGGAGAAATACTACACATCACACACTGTTAGAGCCAATCTATAGAGAAATATTTTTGATACTGTTTCAGTTATTATGTTACATGTTTGATTTTGTATAATATGTTGTTAGAGAATAAATGCTGCGCGTTTAATTTGTGTCGGGTAAGAAAGCGTTACAGCGCATGTGTGGTAGCAGGTTAGAATGAGCCAGGACGGCAATGGAAATGTGCGCTTTAGCAGCAAATAGTTTTTGACCGTGACATCTTTTGTTTGTATGTACGAGTCAGAAATAAATCTGAACAGCTCACATTAAGAAGTGGAAGAATGATTTTTTTCAAAGCTTGGGACAGAAATTCGCCACTACACAGCTTCAATGATGCACGCTGTGTTTGCCACCACTGTAGAAAAACCCGACATTACTGTGGTTAATCGTGTTTGCTACCCTGTTAACTCTGTCTATAATGTGCAAACAACTTGGGGACTGGAGCATGAACAGGACGCTCGACACGCCTACACCCAGAAAATGTCAGCGTGTCACAAAAACCTACAGGTCCGTATGTGTGGTTTTCTTGTTAACACGGCTTTTCCTGAAGTAGGAGCATCTCCTGACGGACTAACCACGTGTGAATGTTGTGGGAAGGGCTGCCTGGAAATTAAATGTCCATTTAAATACAGATCTGACAGCTTTCAGCATTGGATGCACATGACAAAGACTTCTGCCTCGAGTTGACAGCAAATGGACTTAACTTGAAGAAGACACACCATTTTTACTCACAAGTGCAAACACAGGTCTTTGTGGCCAATGCAAAGCACTGTGACCTCGTGGTATGGACACAAAAAGACATGGCAGTTGTACGCATCTTCCCTGATGTGCACTTCTGGGAATCGCGTTTAAAGAAAGCTCAGGAGTTCTTTCAGAAGGTGTGCCTTCCTGAACTAGTAGGAAAACATTTCTCCATGCGAAATGCAGCCCCGAGTGGTCACAACGTTTTTCTTTCTGGTGTCTAGTTTTTTTGTCAGAAGTGCATTGAAATATGTATAACTTGATTTCAACACTGCAGCACCTACCATGTAACAATTGTCAAAGTGTAAATTAAAGAGTCAAATGCAGTTATTTGTCGTTGTCTGGCTTTTATTATAACATCATTTTAGTGAAACAAAGAGTTCAAAGCGATGATAAACTGTCGATTATAGTGTACAGATACAGAAATGGTTACATAACGTAATGTCAGTGTGTTCATACAATTACACATAAAAAAAGGTTTTCCTAGTACTATGTCTTCAGAGACATAGTCAAAGTTTTCATAATCATTAATTAACAAGAACAAGTCTCGTGTGTGTCTGGTTTCACTACCACACTGGGGCACATGTTAACCAAAACACAACACACACGCACAATTTTATCAAGAAAGGTAACGTCTTCACCCTCACATGGAAGAAGAGAACGCATTGGCATGGTGGTGTGTAGCATTTTGAACTTGTTGCGCAAACTGCCAATTACTCGCTCGACATGGATTCTCAGGTGTGCAATGGCTCGTGTATTTTCAATGTCCTTGGCATCTAGTTGACAGAAGCCCCTTGTAAATGCTGGGATCTTAACCTCCGCACACATCATTCCCACTGCATCTCTGATGTCAAAGCCTCTGTCAGCCAAAACTACATCCCCTGGTAACAGCTTGTTAAGTATGCCACATTGCTCTGTGATGTGTTTATCTGATGCACGGCCCCCCCACCCCTTAGAAATGAATGAAACTGCACCTTGTGGAGTAATCCCGATCAGGTATTTCATGGTGTGTGTACCCTTGTAGTGCGAGTATGTTTGAGCACGAGCCTTTAAATTAGATGGTCGTTCTGTACGAATTTCAAAACAGTCAACAATGATGGCTACCCCATTTCCAAAAGTTTCTGTAAATTGTGGAGGCATTGTTGCTTGCAAACAGTGCCTCTCTGGCCAGTGTACCAATACTCCTAAGTGGGCACACAAAACGTCAATTGTATCAGCAAAGACAGAAGACAAAGTTTTGTGGGAGACATTGAATAGAGATGCTAAGATGCTGGACAGGAAGATCGAGTCTAAGATGCATTAGTGTGAGTAAAAGCATTTGGAAATGCGACAGTTTCTTTGATGCTGGTAGGAAAGCTTTTACATTGTCGAGCACGGACATAAAAATAGCGAAACAAGTAAGACCAGTGTAATATTTCCCTTTTTCGGTGTCACCCTTTGTAACGGTCTTTTGCATTTGATGTTTGTTGCATTTGATATTTGTTAAGCTGTATGTCTGGATTTTGTTCCTTTGCGCCCTCTGGTGGTGAACTGTGTAGGGTACAGCTTTGCTGTTTGGGTCTCCACCCAGCCACTTTTTCTTTTGCTAGCGCACATGGTGTCTGCATGCTGCAGCTCACAGTTAGCTCCACACATGGAGAAAATATAGTTTAAGAGTGGAAATAATTGACAAAGAAGATGGAAGATACGGCAATAAGGCTATAAAGGACTATTTAGCACCTCCTGGATGTCAGCTCACGAGTTCTCATGGGTTGCCAAGTCCAGAATAAACCCTGTTTTATAACTACATCGTGCGTACGTCAATCCTTGAGGGTGCTACACCCTTTAAAAAGTTTTCATTCATCTCTGCCTTGTCCAACAGTGATTTAAGCTTTCTGTTCTCCTCCAGCAGCCGGTTTATTTCTGCTCTGCTCTGTACACAGCGCACACAATCATTTGTCGGTCTTTGATCTTCTGTCTGTATCTCTCTCAGATCACCATTTTCTACATTTGCACCCACTACCTCTGCCTCTACATGTCCAACACAAATCTGGCCCTCAGCCAAAGTGACAGGGTTGTTATGGTGTTGCTCTTCTGTCGTGTCCATCTCTGGCTGCTCTTCTGCCGTAACTTCTGCTGAGGCCTCACCTTCACACTCTTCTGCTCCACTATGAAAGCCTGTCCAACGCAAAGAGTGCAAACACACAAGGGAATTTTTAAACAGTTTACACATTAAGGCCGTATGAATACTACAAAATGTATGTGCTGATTGCCGGACACTAAGAGCAACTTTTAAAATGAGGGATTGTGGAGGTGGGGTTGTTGTTTACCTCCAACTAGTGCTTTTTATTGTTGCTGTTGCGTTCGCCGTCTGTGACGGTCTGAATGTGACGTTCGGATTTCGGAGTACCCCATGTGTAACGTTGGTACCCAGCAGAGGTGGGACCAAGTCATTGTTTTGCAAGTCTCAAGTAAGTCTCAAGTCTTTATCCTCAAGTCTCAAGTCAAGTCTCAAGTAATGTCAGGCAAGTCAGAGTCGAGTCTCAAGTCACTGGTGTAAAAGTCCGAGTCAAGTCACAAGTCTGAAACTTTGAATTTCAAGTCCTTTCGAGTCTTTAAAAAAAAAAAACGAAAAAATAATGTTGCAGTTATATGCTAAATGTAAATATTAGACCATGTAATTTTAAAATCTGTGTTTTTCTCAACAAATGACAAAATAGTGAACTTAGAAAATATACACAAATTGTGAAATTGCACCTCTTTAAAATGCAGCTCAATTAAACCTAGCTCCAAGAATAATTTTCACCGACAGTTCTGAGATAAGCTGCATGTTATTCTTGGATGCGCTTGTAGGACTGGCTTTAAAATCGCATGACAAAAATATCATACACATTAAAAAAAAACTGCATCACCAACGTAGCCTGGACAACATTTGCTAGTTAGATGAAGTCAACTATCTCATCTTAGCATATTTATATGCATATTTATAATTATACGCTTCTTGGAGTGAGTGCATACACTCATGAAGTTTAGTAACTTCAGGTCACTGCAACAAGCCCAGGTACAGTTTACTGACGGATGGGTACAGGACCTTGAAATGCACCGTGTAGAACGAAAGACCATCGTACGTATCATAAGTTTACCAGTCTCACAAATCGTCTTCATAAATACACATTCCTTAACCGTTTATTAATAGGACCTTTGAGCTCAATGGTAATTAATTAGTAGTGGAAATAATTTCTGGTACCCATCACAGAAATGTAGCAGTGACAATAATATTGTATGCTGTAATCGTACTGGGCAATTAGTGATACAAAAAACCTGTTTTATCCTGTGAATAAAAGTATATGTTTTTGTCAATGTACCATAATAACAGAAGCGAAACGCAATATTGTGTCAGGACAATTCACTATTTATGCACAATAAACAAAGGAGCATAGCGCGACAATTTCTGTTCAGCGCCAGACTTGCTTGTAACCTATATCACCAATTATGTTAAGAAAAATGACGTATTAACTACTAAAAAACACTGACCTTCGTGTAAATGCTTGGAGCAGACTAACCTGTGAGCTGGAGTGTTCTGGGACGTTATATTTGATCTTTGAATGGCTGCAATCCAGGCCATCCGTCGCGTCTTTGTTACTTCGGAAACATGGCTCGAACAATTTCTCTTCAACGACGTAATCCGATAACAACCGATCTCTTTACCCGTCGGCTTCCTGTGGCTGTCATGCGACCGGCTATTGCAGTTAATAATACAACGGCTTCTTGACATTTTTGTGTTTCTTTTTATCGCTGTATAACTGATTTTAATTGAAAGCCTGCGTGCGCTAGTACCGCTTGCCACGAGTTCCCAGAATCCTTTGCGGTTCTACCCGTGAATGACGTCACATTTTCAATCTCTATATAATATGCATGTTAAATTTTATATTTGGGGTAAAATATCAAGTCTTTTCAAGTAAACCGGTTCAAGTCCAATTCAAGTCCCAAGTCATTGGTGTAAAAGTCCAAGTCAAGTCACAAGTCTTAGAACATTTTTTCAAGTCAAGTCTAAATTCATAAAATTAATGACTCGAGTCTGACTCGAGTCCAAGTCATGTGACTCGAGTCCAAGTCATGTGACTCGAGTCCACACCTCTGGTACCCAGTCTGGATTTGTTTGATCCATTTCATAGGCAGGCTTCCCTACAGGTGTGCGAAAGAATTAGCGAATCGTTACTTAGCACGTATGGCTGCACAGTCACTCAATTCACTGCGGTCAAGTGAGTCCTCACTTACTAAGTCAAAGTCAAGCTAGCCGCACCGCCAGCCGCACTTAAAATGTTGTTGCACTATTCTTACGCGAGTTACGGTACGGGTGCCGACTGGCTTAGAAATACGACTCTTCTGTATCCTGTCATTGTTATTTTACTGCTCAATCCACTTTAACTTTAGAAATATCAGATATATGATAGAGATAATTGTTACACTATAAATGTTAAATTCTGTAAGAGCTGACAATATGTTTCCAAAGAATTGTCTTCTCACCCTGATCTTACCCCAACTAAATAAAATTGTTGTACTGTATTTTTGATCTTCTTTTTTATTCCAATTTGGAAAGATTTTCTGAAGGTGATGAAAATATTTCACTGGATTCAGACTCTGGGAGACCCCCACTCTTCCTCCTCTGCTTTACAGCCCAAAGTACAGAACGATTTCAGAGACAAGAAAAGAAATAGTAAACTATTCCCAGATTTCTGTACTGTACTTTGAATATTCTCATATTTGAGCTCAGATTACAGGAAAACTGTAAGAGGTGACACAGATATCTCACTGGATTCTGACTCTAGGCCAGACCTTCCCAAAGTGTGGGGCCCCTCCCCCTGGGGGGGGGGGGAGGGGGGGGGCGCAGAGCCATGGCAGGGGGGGCGCGGGATGAAAAGGGGGGGAAAAAATAAAACGCTTGGACACTGCTAGCATGGGGCGCCTACAGAAACGCAAAGCAGGAGATGAAGCATCGCTGAATATGTTTCCAAACCAACTTCATTCTAAGCCAAAGACTAGAAAATATGGTGAAGCAAATCTTCTCTTTGGTTTCACCTGCACAAGTGCCGAGGTAGGTCTCCCCTGCAGAATTGGTTTTCCCTTCGTCGGGAGCAGCGCTGGGCTGTTTAAATCATGGATAAACAGTATCCCACATTTGTGATTTTTAGTTCACAAAGACTTCTTGTAATGACTAACTACTCCTGACATTTTGGAGATATACATATTATACTATACTTTATACAGTAAAGTTACATTGGGATACAAATAATATCAGGCTGATCCTGCCACGATTTGTTCCGCCGGTTCAAATCACAGACAAACAGTATCCCACAGTTTATGTTTTTAAACCTATTTTGTACAGAGAGGCATTTTTTGAAAAATGAAAAATGAAAAGATAGCAATGTTGAATATTATTACACAGGGAAAAACAACTACACGTAAAATAATCACATCGTGACGCCTTTGCCTTTGTAAACGGAGGGACAGTAACTGCGTGTGTATATGTAAGCCTGTAAAACCTGCAGATAGTCAGATTAAGTATTTTGTCTCTATCTGCCATTCTGCAATTCATCTCATGTAAACAATAACGTGGCGCACAGCGTGACGTGGAAAAAGGCACATACCTTTGATGTTGCGTGATGAACTCTGTATTCCTCGTCCACATGTAAACGCAAAAGAGTTTTAAAAAGATCTCAGTTTTCGGTGATTCAAAACGGCGTTTACGTGTGGACGAAAGAGCTGCGTTTTCAAAAATACCCGTGTAGGTGTGGACGTAGCATAAATTAGTTAGTAGTTTATTTTCTTACTACCTGTAATTTATTGCAGATTACTTTTATTTGCTTAATTGTTTACTAAATGTTTGAGGTGTGAAATAAACCGCAATGGAGCAAAATATGGACGTGTGTGGTTGGAGGATGTGTGCGTGCGCGCGCAAACATTTTTCTTGTAAAACAAAGGGGGGCCCAGCAAAAAAAGTTTGGGAACCACTGCTCTAGGCCATCTCCACTCTTCACCCTGTGATCCACACCCAAAATTACTGTACGGTTTTCTGATAAAATTATAACCTAATCCATTACTTAACAAAATGAGTTCATTCAAGTATTTGCTTAACAACAAGAAATATATTTCCACACAAAATTTTAATTTTCAAAACATCATTATTATGAAAATATTTTCACACACCACCTCAAGTAGCAACTTTAGTTTTAGACATTATTTATACAGCGCTTAATCACAACAATAGTCACCTCAGGGCACTTTACATAATACGTTAAACCTCACAATAATACATACAGAGAAACACCCAACAATCATGTGACCCCCTATGAGCAAGCACTTTGGCGACAGTGGAAAGGAAAAACTCCCTTTGAACAGGAAGAAACCTTCGGCAGAACCAGGCTCAGGGAGGGGCGGGGCCATCTGCCGTGACCGGTCGGGGTGAGAAATTACATTTCTCAGATTACTATTATACAGTTTTGATATATTATTATTCATTATCTGTCATCACACAAATCAACCCAAAAAATGAAAAAGGAAATACTTAAATACGTGCTCAAAGGAAGAATATTATACATATTCCTCAAAACACCAATAATAACTATAAGCAGATTATTCTAGTAGCTTTCACTGCAGGTGGAATTAGGTTACACAAAGCACACACTTCCACTCTGTCTTCTGAGCACTGCTGAGCTGTTCATTTGTCATGTCCAGGCCTTCAGAATGGAACCAGCAGTTGCAGTTATCACACTGAAGCTGTAAACAAATAACGTATGAGCTTTCATAAACACATGAAGTAAATAATTCTATGATTTAATAAATTAAAATCCTTAACAACACAGAGTAAAATACTTTGTTGTAGATAACATAAAACTATTTTTTAAAAACACTATACCCAGTCAGTGATGGAGGGTCCTGGATTGGGTGGTTTCGCTGTTGCACACATGGCACAGTTGGTGTCACTGTCAAATACTAAAACATCTGTTGTGATGCTCTGGATGTTTCTAAACCCCACAAATTCAGCCCCAATGTTCAACCCAATTTTCCTATGCTGTCACCGGTCCTCGTCCCCTCTTCTCTCAACTTCCTGTGTGGCCTCCCAAATCAAACACAGGCCCAAATCAGCTGTTTCTTCTTCTCTCTTCATTCTCTCTTCCTCTTTTCAGTCTTTTCTTGGCGCTTAACTCCCAGCATGGCAAATATGAGACTCAGACAGTCCCATCCAGTGGTTTCACACAGTCATGTCACTGGTACACTTTCCAGCTTGTAATTCAGAGCGCATGTTTCCATCAACATACATGCTGCTGGACCCTTCAGTGTTGTAGGTCAGTTGCACTGTCTTTTTGCCTGCTGTTAATTCTTCAAGTCCACGGTGTTGTTCTTTCTGTCTTCTGTCTTCATCAGGAGATTAACTGTCCTTTAAGCTTCTTCTCCGGATAAGGACAGGATGAGAGGTGAAGCTGTGAAATTTTAAACCAAAGCCTGTTTTCGTCCCAATTCTGTTAATCTATCATTTTTCCGCTGTATTCTTCCAGGAGGTTGAGCAAGTCCATGGGCACCTGTATTAACACACTAAGACATTTCTTTAATATCATTTTCATTATTATTTCTCAGCACTTTCATTCTCTAATTCCTCTGTTTTCATTTTGAAACGTCTCTCACAAGCTCACAAGCTATATTCAGACTTCCTGCTTCACTTCCTGCCAGACACACACACACCCATACACACTCTTCACTTGACTGGATTTTCATCCGTTTCTAATCGAGCTCTTATTTTATGTTCACACTCTATATACCCTCTGTAACTCTACTAATTTTAATATAAAAGAATGCTCCCTCAGCACACACACATATACTAAGCTCTTTGCATTTGCAAACATTAACCAAACGACATCCTTCACATCAAAATCCTCAGCGTGGTTAGCAGGATTCTTGCACATTTGCAGCAATACACAATAATCAGACAACCCAAGTGCATACAGACACAAACACCATGATCCCTACGGGGGTTTTCTGGCGTCCAACGCCCGGGTCCAACCCTTGTGCCCCCTTCTGCTGATACCAGACTTTTCTTACACAATTTTGACAAATTTAAAAGCGTCTAAGCCCAGGTCCAACCTTGCTGGTCAATCAACCCGCTTCGGGAACGCCGTCACCGATAACGGTCAAATTTCTATGCCCTATACTAATTTAAAAGCGCTCCCCGCAGCTTGACCGGAAGCTCCACTTAACCAGCGTCTCAGTATTTAACTGGCGCCTGAAGCTTTACTTAAAGCTTTACCTGTCACCCGCATTGAAATGGTCACGCCTGAGCCAAGCTCTTCACTCAAACAGCGCAGGAAAGAAGTGATCGTCGACCACTTGGTTATTAACGGGAGTTCGAATCCCCGCGGGAACCACCCGGGCTAACTGGACGTCGCCAGGCCTGACCGCACGTCCACGATCAGGAGTTGTTGCCACACGCTGAACACTGTGCTCCTAGGAGTCCAACCCCAGTCCTAGATCAATTTAAATACATTTAGAAGCACCACTGTGGACTGTAATTGCCAGTTTATTTTATCTGATGCTCAGGTCCAACCCTATAATCAATTTGGGAATTAAATCCCTTAACCGAATGTCCTAATCTAATCTCTTTTCTTGTCTGACGTAACACAATTGACACGCCCCTAACACATCAACTTTAAAATTCACCCCAGCATTAACAACAATAAGTTTTCATCAAATATTCCCCAGACTTTACTTTTATTTATCACAAATTACCCAAAATCACCATGGACATGTCACCCAAAATCTCCTTAACAGATTTTATAATTTACTTTAATTTCACCACTACTGAGCCAATTTAATGGTGAAGATCATCAGCTCGGCGAACAGATAATTTAGAATTCATCCAATGTGCACAATTTGCTTTTTTCTTTGAACAGGCTGTGCCTACCTTTAAATCTTTTTAGACCGGTCTCCTGTTCGCCTCATATCAGATCCCACCTTAAGCCGAATTTGTCCTCTCAGCCACAAAAGAATCCGGGTCACTGGCACCAATTATTAAATTCTGTTCTTTTAAATTCTTTTGGCGACAGAGAAAGACTTCCGACTCAGAGTGGTCAAAGCTCAAAAACTTATCTTTATTTTTACATTTACGGAAACGGAGAACTGCAGCCACGAGCACGTACCCCAGTTCTAAAAGCATATTACAGAAATGGGTCTATTATGTTATAATATACACGGTATGAAGTATGTTGTGAATATTCTATAACTATAGGTATGTACATGCTGTAGTGAGTACAAGCTATGAACAGGCTATGAACAGGATATAAATATGAAAAACTATACAGAATATGAAATAAATAACTTTACAGAAATCTGAGATCTACAGCTATACAGAAATGGGAACTATGCAAGTTGTAAACAGTTGTAGGGTTAAAAAATTATCGAATGTACAGAATGATTATTTACACAGAGCTATACAGTAGTGCAGTTAAGATAAGTGAGATATAATTCCTACAGAGGCTATATAAAGTGCTAGTGGTTGTGAGTGGTGGTTCAGTCCATGTTATTATTGTGTGTTTGAGGGTACAGTTGTCCATTGTGTGTGTAGGTGGTTGTGTGTGCGTGTATGTTCAGTCCATGTGTTAACGTGGGTCAGATGTCAGGAGGCAGAGTTCAGGAGTCTGACAGCTGTGGGGAAGAAGCTGTTCCGGTACCTGGTGGTCTTAGTCCGGAGGCTCCTGTAGCGCCTCCCAGAGTGCAGGAGGATGAAGAGTCCATGTGATGGGTGACTGGGGTCTTTGATGATTTTCCCAGCCCTTTTCAGAAAACGCTTCCTGTAGATGTCTTTTATGGCAGGAAGTGGTGCTCCGGCGATGCGCTGGGCAGTTTTCACGACCCTCTGCAACGCCTTCCGGTCCGAGGCAGAGCAGTTCCTGTACCAGACTGTTATACAGTTGGTCAGGATGCTCTCGATGGTGCAACGATAGAAGTTCACCAGGATGTCTGAGGACAGGTGGTTCTTCCTCAGAGTCCTCAAGAAGAAGAGGCGCTGGTGAGCCTTCTTGACCAGCTTGGAGCAGTTGGTCGTCCAGGTGAGATCCACGGAGATGTGGACTCCCAGGAACTTGAAGCTGCTCACACGCTCCACAGCAGTCCCCTTAATGTGGATGGGTGGATGTGGGTCAGCATTCCTCCTGTAGTCCACGATGAGCTCCTTGGTCTCATGCAAGCAGCAGGTTGTTTGTGTCGCACCACTCAGCCAGACGATCCACCTCCTCCCTGTAGGCGGCCTCATCTTTGTCACTGATGAGGCCAATCACCGTGGTGTCATCTGCAAACTTAATGATGGTGTTGGAACCATCAGCAGGTCTGCAGTCATGGGTGAAGAGGGAGTAGAGGAAAGGGCTCATCACACAGCCTTGTGGTACACCGGTGTTCATCGTGATTGTAGATGAGCAGTGGTTATCCAGCCGGACATGTTGGGGGCGGTTGGTCAGGAAGTCCAGTAACCATTTGCAGATGAGGGAACTGATGCCCAGGTCTGTCAGTTTCCTTATGAGTTGTGAGGGGTGGATTGTATTGAATGCTGAACTGAAGTCTATAAACAGCATTCTGGCATAGGTGTTGTTGTTGTCCAGGTGTGAGAGGACAGAGTGCAGTGCGATGGAGACTGCATCCTCTGTGCTCCTGTTCTGGCAGTATGCGAATTGGTGGGGGTGGTTAATCAGTTAAGTCATGATGAGGTGAAAGGAGTGGTTTTTCATTTTTGAGAAATACTGATGTCATCGAGAGGATCTGAGGATCTGGAAGAGAAGTAAGAGTAAAAGCCAGGAGATGACAGTAGTGCAACATCTTTGGATGCAAGCTGCTGTTAAAAATGACAGAAGAAGAAGTTTGCTTGATCATTCCTCAGCTCGTCTGTGTGAAGCTGAGTGTAAAGAGGCTCCTGCTGTTAGAGAAACACTCTGACTGTTTAACAGAGTCAGACATGTTCAGACTGAATTTCAGTCAGAAACTCAGCATCACATTGATGAAGCTGCAGTGTAGGAGCCATATGAGTTGTTCCTTTTTGACTAAGTGGGTTGGTTTAAATGGACTCACTGTATTGGTGCACGGGTGTGGGACATGTCTCATGGGTGTGGTGGATGATAAATGTGGTTGCACTCACCTGTTCACGGCACCTGATGTTGATGAGCAGAAAGGTAGGGTGAGCATGAGGCAAAACTTTCTGTTGACCGCAGCTTGAATGATTTTGATGTATTTTGACTGTAACTTGATGGTTTTTGTATATTTGTGCACTAATTGATGCCATAGGCCAAATTGTAAGTTGGCATTGTAATTCGTGCAGTTATTGGTGAGTTGCAGTTATTTGTTTGTGCAGTCTGTGCATTTGTTAATCCTATGTCCTTGATTTGTATAGTGGACAGTTGCATGTGGAAATAAAGGAGCAAATGGTACAGAAGTGTATTTTATGTGTTTATTGTTGCGCGTCATCTGTGTCCTCATGTTTAGCCTGCCGCGGCCATAGGTTGGAGGAGCCACAACAAATTGTCAACAGAAACGTTTGTAGGTTTTATTGGATTATTTATAAATAGATGAGTTTTATTAGTGAGAGTTTTATAGTTTGCTGTTGCCTTTGTCCACGCAGCTTTTAGATTAAGCCTTTGGCTACACAAAACAGATTTCTTTCAGGAGTCTTATTCCCCTGTTAGGTTTCAGCAGTACAGCTGCACAAGGCGTTGTACTGATTTGCTTTCTAGTTATTGTGCATCAGGTGGCTGAAGCCATTGGCTTGGGAGTACCGCCGCAGTTTGTGTTTAAGACAGTTTGTCTTCCTCACAGCTGACGGTATGGAGGTACATAAATACCCACCGCTAGTATGTACGGAAGACTAGGTTGAGTTAGTTAGGTTTAATAGGCAGATAGTGGGGGATATTGCTCCTGTTAATTGTGTGTGTCCAAGGTTTATTGAAGGGAATGTCATCAAGTTGATGTGTTGGAATGAGGCTGTGTGGCATACGTGCAGTTCAGCATTTGGATTTTGTAATGTTTTGAAGAAAAATGGAGACACACCAATTAATACAATGTGATGTGGATGGAAAGAAAAGACAGCCGAAACCGACTGCTAAGGCTTTGGAGAATCAGATTGAAAGGCTTCAAACAGAACGTCACACTAAGATTAATAAAATTAAAAAGGTCATAAAGGTTATTAAAGAATTAAAGCAATCTGAAGATAATGTTTCCACTGTTCAGGCTCAGTTAGAGAATTTGTCTGTGATGCCTGGTGAGGCAACTCATCTGCATGAAACCTTGCTTCCTTTGCTTCCTCAAGAAGAGCAAGAAAAACAAACTGCTTGGTTTATAAGTGTGCGAGCACATAATACTGAGTTTATGGAAGAGATAAAGAAATGGCTTCATGATGCAAAGGGAAACCCTCAGAGTAAAAATCAGGTGTCTGAGCTTGATTTGCCACATTTAAATCCACCTGGTGTTGAGTCTTCTGATGTATTACCTACTGGAAATGGTTCTGGTGCTTCTAGGCACATCGGGAATGTTGGTAAAGGTGCTGCGATAGATGATGTTAATCCAAGTGATAGCGTCTCTAATGTTGGAAACAAAAGTTGTAGGGAAAGTAAATCATCACTCAGTAGCTCAATGGTTTCATCTGCCTTGTCAGCACGCATAATGGCAGAGGCTGACATGGCTGCCCTTCTTGTTCGACAGAGGTTGTTGAAAGAAAGGCATGCTTTGGAAGAACAAGAAATACAGCTTAAGAAAAGAAAGGAGCTGCTTGACTTAGAAACTGAAATAGCAGCCTCAGCAGCAAAGGTGAATATTTTAAAAGCTTCTGAAATGTCCCGAGTCTCAAGTGCTGTTAATGGTAAATCAGATGGAATGAATTTGTATTTAGAGCGAGAACAGAGGAGTTTAGGCGTTTTAAATCCCAATGCTCCGACATTCAAACCTGTGTTACCAGAGCAACCATATCAGGGTGTTGATGCAAGTGATCATCAAGCGCAGGCATTGGATGTAAGGCCCAAGGTTAAAAATACTTTTCAGCCCAAGGTCGTTTCGTTGGAAAAGTCAGAGACGAAGTTACATCAAGTATTTCCAGGTGCAGTTTCAACTACTCAGATGATGTCGCAGTCTCACGCACAATCAAAACCTCTTACACATACAGTGCAAGGTGGTGAGGGTCATGATCATCTAGTCACAGTTTTGAAGAAACAAAATGAAATTACAACTTTATTGGCTGAGCAGCAGTCTCTGTTTTTGCTACCAAGGCGTGACATTCAGTTATTTGATGGTGATCCTTTGCAAAATCAAACATTTATGAGAGCTTTTGAGCACATGGTGGAGAGTCAAGCTCACAGTGCTAAGGATTGTTTATATTTTCTGGAGCAATATACTAGAGGCCATCCAAGAGAAATGGTCAGAAGCTGTCAGTATATGCCTGCTGAGTATGGTTATGCTAAAGCTAAATCTTTGCTCCAGGAGAACTTTGGCAATTCGAGAATTGAGAATTGCTGCTGCCTACATTGAAAGGGTCAGTAAATGGCCACCTATAAAATCTGATGATGTGAAGGCTTTGCAGGAATATGGGTTTTTATTAAGGCAATGTTGTAATGCAATGGGAGACGTTGAGTCCTTGCACGAGTTGGATGTCTCTGCTAATATGCAAGCAGTTATAAAAAAGTTGCCTTATAAGCTCAGGGATAAGTGGAGGAATGTTGTCTGCGATCTGCAGGAGAGGTTTCAACGTAAAGTGGTTTTTTGCGATGTTGTTGAGTTTGTCGAAAGGCAAGTTAAGATTGCAAGTGACCCATTGTTTGGAGATATACAGGATCCTCCGACAGCCATCAGAAAAGAGGCGAGGAATGGTAAGTCTCAGTTTTACCCTAAGGCTAAGCGGAGTAGTTTTGCTACTACAGTGGCCAAGGTGGAAGGGAAGGTTGAGCTAGTGTTGAGGCGAGAGAGTGGTTCAGTTGTGACCAAGGTTTGCTTGTTTTGTGGAGCAGTGCATATGTTGGATTTGTGTCCTTCATTTGAAAGAAAGTCGCACTGTGAAAGATTATCTTTTTCGAAAGAGAATGGTGTGTGTTTTGGTTGTCTGCGCATTGGGCACAGAAGCAAGGACTGTAGGAAACGTCTCTTGTGTAAAGTCTGTAAACAGAAACACCCCACACACTTACATATCCAATCCAAGCATAGGGAAAGTGTTTCAGTGCAAACTATAGGAGGGGGAGAACCACTAGATGAAGGTCCTTCATGTGCTGTACAAAGCAGTGGTGTTACTGGGGCCGGTGAGCAAAATAGTGCTCTGTCCATACAGGGAGTGCAGAATTATTAGGCAAATGAGTATTTTGTCCACATCATACTCTCCATGCATGTTGTCTTACTCCAAGCTGTATAGGCTCGAAAGCCTACTACCAATTAAGCATATTAGGTGATGTGCAACTCTGTAATGAGAAGGGGTGTGGTCTAATGACATCAACACCCTATATCAGGTGTGCATAATTATTAGGCAACATCCTTTCCTTTGGCAAAATGGGTCAAAAGAAGGACGTGACGGGCTCAGAAAAGTCAAAAATAGTGAGATATCTTGCAGAGGGATGCAGCACTCTCAAAATTGCAAAGCTTCTGAAGCGTGATCATCGAACAATCAAGCGTTTCATTCAAAATAGTCAACAGGGTCGCAAGAAGCGTGTGGAAAAACCAAGGCGCAAAATAACTGCCCATGAACTGAGAAAAGTCAAGCGTGCAGCCGCCAAGATGCCACTTGCCACCAGTTTGGCCATATTTCAGAGCTGCAACATCACTGGAGTGCCCAAAAGCACAAGGTGTGCAATACTCAGAGACATGGCCAAGGTAAGAAAGGCTGAAAGACGACCACCACTGAACAAGACACACAAGCTGAAACGTCAAGACTGGGCCAAGAAATATCTCAAGACTGGTTTTTCTAAGGTTTTATGGACTGATGAAATGAGAGTGAGTCTTGATGGGCCAGATGGATGGGCCCGTGGCTGGATTGGTAAAGGGCAGAGAGCTCCAGTCCGACTCAGACGCCAGCAAGGTGGAGGTGGAGTACTGGTTTGGGCTGGTATCATCAAAGATGAGCTTGTGGGGCCTTTTCGGGTTGAGGATGGAGTCAAGCTCAACTCCCAGTCCTACTGCCAGTTTCTGGAAGACTCCTTCTTCAAGCAGTGGTACAGGAAGAAGTCTGCATCCTTCAAGAAAAACATGATTTTCATGCAGGACAATGCTCCATCACACGCGTCCAAGTACTCCACAGCGTGGCTGGCAAGAAAGGGTATAAAAGAAGAAAAACTAATGACATGGCCACCTTGTTCACCTGATCTGGACCCCATTGAGAACCTGAGAATCATCAAATGTAAGATTTACAGGGAGGGAAAACAGTACACCTCTCTGAACAGTGTCTGGGAGGCTGTGGTTGCTGCTGCACGCAATGTTGATGGTGAACAGATCAAAACACTAACAGAATCCATGGATGGCAGGCTTTTGAGTGTCCTTGCAAAGAAAGGTGGCTATATTGGTCGCTGATTTGTTTTTGTTTTGTTTTTGAATGTCAGAAATGTATATTTGTGAATGTGGAGATGTTATATTGGTTTCACTGGTAAAAATAAATAATTGAAATGGGTATATATTTGTTTTTTGTTAAGTTGCCTAATAATTATGCACAGTAATAGTCACCTGCACACACAGATATCCCCCTAAAATAGCTAAAACTAAAAACAAACTAAAAACTACTTCCAAAAACATTCAGCTTTGATATTAATGAGTTTTTTGGGTTCATTGAGAACATGGTTGTTGTTCAATAATAAAATTATTCCTCAAAAATACAACTTGCCTAATAATTCTGCACTCCCTGTAATACCAATTAGAGTGAAGTCCAAGAAAGGTAATCAGTCACTGATAACCTATGCTTTTCTAGATCCTGGGAGCTCAGCTTCATTTTGTACTGAAGGGCTCATGAATAGGCTGAATCTTTCAGGAAGGAAAACTGGCATTCTGTTGCGGACAATGGGTCAGGAGAAAATGGTGAGTAGTTATGTGGTTTCAGATTTGGAAGTAGCTGGTTTGGATTTAGATCACTACTGTGACTTGCTTAACTTATTTACTCAGAAAAGCATGCCTGTTCATCAATGTAATATTCCCCGACAGGAAGATCTCGATAGATAGCCACATTTGCACTATATTAAGATACTGGAAATAAATTCCGGGGTAGACCTGTTGATCCGGACCAATGTACCCAAGGCTTTAGAGCCATGGGATGTTGTTAGAAGTCAGGATGGAGGTCCCTATGCAGTAAAAACTATGCTGGGTTGGACGGTGAATGGTCCTCTCAGAGAGGATTGTAAGACTGACATTTTTGATGTGAGTGTCAATAGGATTTCCGTGTCAAGATTGGATGAGCTGTGGGAACGTCAAATGAAGGCTGATTTTCCAGAATGTATTCAGGATGAGCAGTTTGCTTTGTCTAGAGAAGATCAGCAGTTTATGAAGTCAGTGATGGATTCTGTTAAGTTGGTTGATGGTCATTACACCATTGGTTTACCTTTTAGGTGCAATCAGGTAAAAATGGATGATTCCTGGTTGACAGGGCCAAAGTTTCTTGCTGAACCTTGATTTTGGAAAGATCTCTTTAAATGATCCAGAGATTAAAATGGCCATTTTAGTTCATGCTGTTGATGCAAATGAACACAAGAGTGCATCAATCAGGGACATCGAGAAGGCCTACAGAAAGCTGGCTTTGCAGTTACACCCCGACAGAAACCACGACGACCCGCAAGCCCTGGACAAGTTCGCAGACTTGGGGGCAGCCTATGAGGTCCTCTCAGATAAAGAGAAAAGGAAACAGTATGACATGTATGGAGAGTACAGGCTCAAAGAGGGTCACCGCAGCTCTCACAGCAATATCTTCTCCAGTTTCTTTGGTGACTTTGGGTTCATGTTTGGTGACAACCGACAACAACAGAACAGGAATATTCCCAGAGGAAATGACATAATACTGGACCTGGAGGTTACACTGGAAGAAGTGTACTCTGTGAACTTTGTGGGTGGTAAACGTGAGTTGAAAGAGGCAGTGGAAGGATGGAATCCAGCACAGATTCATGAGATGCTGCTACAAAAGGGCATAAAGTGGATTTTTAATCCCCCTGCAGGTTCCCATCATGGCGGTTTTTGGGAACGTCTCATATGGTCTGTCAGGAAGGTGTTAAATTCCATTTTGAAAGTGCAGAATTTGGACGAAGAAGGCCTTTGTACACTTCTTTGTGAGGCAGAGGCTATTATGAACAGTAGGCCAATAACCAAAGCCTCTACTGATCCTAATGATTTGGAGGCCTTGACTCCTAACCATCTGTTGCTGCTTAAGACCAAGCCATTGATGCTACCAGGAGTGTTTCAGAAGGGGGACGTGTATGGACGACGTCGATGGAGGCAAGTACAGTACATGTCTGACCTGTTCTGGAAGCACTGGGTTAAGGAGTACCTGCCCCAGCTTCAAGAGCGTCAGAAGTGGCAGAGAATCGGACGGAACTTCATTCCTGGGGATGTGGTTATCGTTGTCGATTATTCTGCGCCTCGTAACTCTTGGGTGACTGGAAGGATTGTGGAAGCAATTTCTGACAGTAAAGGACTTGTATGTCAGGTTCGTGTTAAAACAAAGACTGGTTGTTTGGACAGGCCGATCACTAAAGTGTGTCTTCTACAGGAAGCAGAAGAGTCATGAAGATAGACTTTTTCAAATATCTATTTGTATTAATGTGTATTTGTTTATTTTGAATTAAAATTGTATCTTTGAATGTTTGATAAAGGATAGATCATGTTTATCAATATTTCTCCTACATGGTAAGTATGATGTAATTATTGCTCTAAAATAATTAGGGGCCGGTATGTAGGAGCCATATGAGTTGTTCCTTTTTGACTAAGTGGGTTGGTTTAAATGGACTCACTGTATTGGTGCACGGGTGTGGGGCGTGTCTCATGGGTGTGGTGGATGATAAATGTGGTTGCACTCACCTGTTCACGGCACCTGATGTTGATGAGCAGAAAGGTAGGGTGAGCATGAGGCAAAACTTTCTGTTGACCGCAGCTTGAATGATTTTGATGTATTTTGACTGTAACTTGATGGTTTTTGTATATTTGTGCACTAATTGATGCCATAGGCCAAATTGTAAGTTGGCATTGTAATTCGTGCAGTTATTGGTGAGTTGCAGTTATTTGTTTGTGCAATCTGTGCATTTGTTTAATAGTTAATTCCATGTGCTGATTTATATATTGGACAGTTGCATGTGGAAATAAAGGAGCAAATGGTACAGAAGTGTATTTTATGTGTTTATTGTTGCGCGTCATCTGTGTCCTCATGTTTAGCCTGCCGCGGCCATAGGTTGGAGGAGAATCGGAACATGCAGATTAATTGTGGTTAATTTCTGTTTAATTTCTTTGCTGCCAGCTGAAGTTTAAATGTAATTTAAAAGAAGGATTCAAGGTTAATGGGTTTTTGAACCCAAAGATATTGTATGATATGTCTCTTCTATTTTTCCATCCATCCATTCGCTTCCACATCTCCTTTTCAGCGTCGTGGGGGATGCTGGAGCTGTCATCTTCTTCTTCTATTTTTCTATGATCATATTTTGATGTTGATTGTGATTGGTTTTATTTGTTTCTTCGGTGGTTGTAGTGTTTTCATATTTAGACTTTTTTCCATTATTGTAATTGTGTATAAAGTTTGATTTGAATGAAATTTACCGTATTTCCCGGACTACAAAGCGCACCTGAATATTAGCCGCACAAGCTAAAATCAGGGGAAAATCCTGTTTTGTACATACAAAGTCAAAGTCAAAGTCAACTTTATTGTCAATTCTGCCACATGTACAGGACATACAGAGAATAGAAACTTCGTTACTCTCAATCCCTAGATAAAATAGAAAATGAACATTTAAATATAAGAGTGATTAAAAATGCAAGTAAAATATTTTAAAGTAAAAAAAATTAAATAATATAATACAATTTTACATATAACAAGAAAGCTATACAATATACAATATAAGGGTAAATGACATTGAGTGCAAACCAGGCAGAGTAGTGCAAATAGGCAAATAGTGCAAATGGAGATTTGGTAATGTACGGTATGAGATAGTGTAACACAAAGTCTTATGAGGTAATGGCAGTCCAATGCTCCACAAAGTGACTGGTAACTGGTGCAGGCCAGTGAGTGAGTCAGAGAGTGTGTGTGTGTGAGTGTGTGTGACAGAGTTCAGTGAGACCGTGGAGGAGAGAGGGGAGAGGGGGCAGAATCGGGAGGGAGTTAAGCTTCCTGACAGCCTGATGGATGAAGCTGTCCTTCAGCCTGCTGGTCCTGGCCTGGAGACTCCGCAGTCTCCTCCCCGACGGCAGCAGCTTGAAGAAGCTTTGCATGGGGTGCGTGGGATCAGCCGCTATGCAAAGGGCTTTTTTAGTGAGACGGGTGCTGTAAATGTCCTGGAGGGAGGGGAGAGAGACACCAATGATCCTCTCTGCAGCTCTCACTATGCGTTGGAGGGTTCTATGACAGGACGCATTGCAGGCTCCAAACCACACAGTGATGCAGCTCGACAGGATGCTCTCGATGGTGCCTCTGTAGAAAGTGTGCATGATGGGGGCTGGTGCTCCTGCTCTTCTTAGTTTGCGGAGAAAGAAGAGACGCTGCTGTGATTTCTTGGCCAGTGTTGTGGTGTTGTACGTCCAGGAGAGATCCTCTGTGATGTGCACACCCAAGAACTTGGTGCTGCTCACTCTCTCCACAGACGCTCCGTCAATGGTCAGAGGAGCATGTTGGGTGTGCATTCTCCTGAAGTCCACAACAATCTCCTTTGTCTTCTCCACATTCAGAGAGAGATTGTTGTCAGCACACCACGTGGCCAGGCGTCTCACCTCACTTCTGTAGTCGGTCTCATCCCTGTTGCTAATGAGACCCACCACCGTTGTGTCGTCCGCAAACTTGATGAAGAGGTTGGAGCTGTATGATGGAGTGCAGTCATGGGTCAGCAGAGTGAAGAGGAGGGGGCTCAGCACACATCCCTGCGGGGCCCCCGTGTTTAAAATGATGGTGCTGGATGTGTTACTGCCGACCCGTACTGTTTGAGGTCTTCCGGTGAGGAAATCCAACAGCCAGTTGCACAGTGAGGTGTTGAGCCCCAGCTGGACCAGTTTTTGAGTGAGCTGTTGGGGGATTATAGTGTTGAATGCTGAACTGAAATCTATGAACAGCATTCGAACATATGAGTCTTTTTTGTCCAGGTGTGTGAGTGCTGAGTGGAGTGCAGTGGAGATGGCATCATCGGTTGAGCGGTTGGGCCGATACGCAAACTGGAAGGGATCCAGGGAGGGGGGCAGGACAGTCTTGATGTGTTGCATGACTAGTCGTTCGAAGCACTTCATCAGGATGGGAGTAAGTGCAACAGGACGGTAGTCATTAAAGCAGGAGGGAGATGACTTTTTTGGAACCGGAATGATTGTGTTGGCTTTAAAACATGTGGGGACGACAGCCTGGATGAGTGATATGTTGAAGATGTCTGTGAAGACATCAGTGAGTTCCACTGCACAGTCTCTCAGTACACGACCAGGAATGTTGTCAGGACCCGGAGCTTTACGTGCATTGATCCTGCTGAGGGATCTCCTCACGCTGTCCGGGGACAGAGTCATCACCTGGTCACCAGGAGGGGGTGGGGTCTTCTGTGCAGTGGTGCTGTTTTGGACTTCAAAGCGAGCAAAGAAAGTGTTCAGCTCGTTCAGCAGGGGGATAGTGCTATCACAGGTCTGTGGTGGGGGCTTGTAATCTGTGATGGTCTGAATGCCCCGCCACAGGCTCCGTGAGTCTCTGCTGTCTTTGAAGTGATGCAATATTTTCCTGGAGTACTGTCTCTTAGCCTCTCTGATGCCACGGGAAAGGTTGGCCCTAGCTGTCCTCAGGCTTGCCTCGTCTCCATCTCTGAAGGCAACATTCCGAGCTTTCAGCAGCCTGTAGACCTCTCCTGTCATCCATGGTTTTTGATTGGCCCGGACAGTTATGGTTTTCGTGACTGTTACATCCTCAATACACTTGTTGATGTAGGCAGTAACAGTCTCTGCGTACTCCTGGAGGTCAGTGGTGTTGTTATAGGTGGCAGCCTGCTTAAACATGTTCCAGTCTGTGGTGTTGAAGCAGTCCTGTAAAGCCTCTGAAGACCCTTCTGGCCACACTTTTATCTGCTTACGAACCGGTTTGGTGACTTTAACGAGCGGTCTGTAGGCAGGCATTAGCATGACAGTGATATGGTCTGAGGCGCCGAGGTGGGGGAGGGGAAAAGCTTTGTAAGCTCCTCTCTCGGTGGTGTAAACAAAGTCCAGTGTGTTATTTCCCCTTGTTGGAAAGTCAATGTGTTGTTGTATTTTTGGAAACACGCACTTTAAGTCTGCATGATTGAAATCCCCAGCCAGGATGAGAAAAGCATCAGGATGGGCTGTCTGCTGCTCACTGATGTGCTGGTACAGTTCATTCAGTGCCTCATTCCTGTTGTTGACATTGGAGGAGGGAGGGATGTACACAGCGCACAGTAGTATGGCTGTATATTCCCTCGGTAGATAGAATGGCCGGCACTTAATGACCATTAACTCCAGCACTGGTGAGCAGTGTTTGCAGACCGCAACAGCATCGCGACACCAGGCATCATTGATGTAAACACAAAGTCCTCCCCCGCGGGTCTTACCTCCCGCGACGATGACTCTGTCAGCACGGTACCATGTTAGCTGGTCGAGCTGAATGGCGCGGTCCGGGACACTGTCGCTGAGCCATGTTTCCGTGAACACAAAAGCACAGCAGTCCTTTACATTCCTTTGAGATGAACGTAGCAGTCGGATGTCGTCCAGTTTATTTTCTAGCGAGCGTACGTTGGCCAGAACGATAGAGGGGATGGCGGGTTTGTGTGGGCTAGCCGCTAGCCTAGCTCGGATGCCACTGCGCTTACCCCTCTTCTGCTTCCTCTCACACCGCTTGAGGCGCATCCATTGTGGGCGAAGTGCGGGAGTGGGGGTCGGTGATTTAGTAGGCCTTCGGAGCAGACCCAGATCTTTCAGCTTCTCGGTGTCCACAGAGTTTAACTTAAAAAGTTTGTTTCTGCCGATGTCGAGAAGAAGTGTTCGGGCATATCCTCGCTTGCACACAGATAGACGTGACAAAGTCTTACAAAAACACTGCAACTTACAGGACGAAAAACACGAAAAAGTAGTTTGTTTGGGAGAGAGAGAAGCCGCTGCGTGTGCACGCGCCGCCATCTTGGATGTGATACATTAGCTGCACCTGACTAAAAGCCGCAGGTGTTTCAATGTTGACTTATCATATGTAAGAGAATATGCACAAAGGGAATTGTCAGGAAAGAGATGGCTGTTTGGAGACACACCCCTTTTATTAATATTTTGAAAAACAAGTTATGGGTACATATTTGCACAACTTTTTAGGTATATGTAAAAGTAGCGGTAATTACAAGTACGAAACATGTACTGTGCTTCATAAATGAGTAACAAATGTAGTACATAACAATAACCTACAGCACACCAGAAAAATAGATTCGGACTACCTTTTAGGTTCAAGAAAAGTCAGTCATTCCCCACCATCTTTCTCTTCTTCCTGCGCACTAAAACCACCAAAGTCCTCTTCTCCAGTGTCGGAAACGAACAGGCTCAGGGTGGCTTCGTCATCCACTCTCAGCTTCTTTCCTTCGTTGTCACTTTCAAAACCAAACAAATCCTCGTTGTCAGTGTCAGAGTCGAACACCCTCAGAAGGGCCGTGGCGGTGTCCTCCTCTACATCATGCAGCAGTCCAGCCCTTCGAAATCCGTTGGTGATCATGGATGTTTTCACACTTTTCCACGCTGTCAGAATCCACCGGTGGAGTTGAGCATGACTCGCTTTTCGCAAGTTTATTGCCGCTCATCATCCACGCCTCCCACTGAATGCGTAGCGCTACTTTGAAGTTTGTTTTTCGCGCTACTTGTACGGCACTATGTTGCCTGGCGGATGGACATGTGACCAACATACCACTCTTGAACCCCGATACTGTGTGTCTGATCACATGCCCTTCCGCCAGGCAACGTAGTGCCGTACAACAGCGGAACAAACAAAACAAATGTCTTACGATATGACAAAAATCATGGATAATCCATAGAAAAGCCGCACCTGACTAAAAGCCGCAGGGTTCAAAGCTTGTGCAAAAAGTAGCGGCTTATAGCCCGACAATTACGGTACACTCAAATGCTTTCAGTGTTGCTGTGTTAAGTGTTTGCATGTCTAACGTTTGTATGGAAGACTGGTGGGAGAGGCTGTTACATCTTGCAGGAGGTCTCCTCTCTCCAGGAACTCACTCTGCAGGTGGGGGAGATATAGGAGAGGTGGAGGAAGAACTCAGCCTGGGTGTCTATGTCTTGTGTAGTCTGGAGGATAAGTGGATGACAGGGTGGGTGCAGTTTTCTCTGTGGTGGGGTCGGGTGGGCCGTCCCGGGCTCTGTGGGGCCAGGCGGCGCTGCTGAACTGGGCCCCGGTCCGGATGAGCCTGGGCCCCCTTGCCCCTCCCTTGCTTCCCTCCCGATCTCCAGCTGCCTCCCTCTTCCCGCTCCACCACAATCACCCACACATGCAAGGCCTTGGGGTAAAGGTGTGTCACCAAGGTGCAGGGGAGGCATCCCCCCCCTCTGTCCCCTTCTGGCTGCCTGTGCCTCAATTTTATCTCACAACTTAGACATTCACATTACTCACACTCTCATAACACATACATATAGGACCTTGGGGGTGGGCACGTTACATGGCATCCAGAAGACCATCAGGGTGTACAACCTCACCCCTGGTGCCGTTGCCCACCTCTCAATTTTAAATACACGTAGACATTGAGGGCTACCAGGAGGGGCTATGCGCTTACCTGCTGCTGAGTAATTGCATATGAGAGCATGAGGGTGGGAATGGATGTTTGTATCTGTGTGTGCCTGTTTGTCTGTGTCCATATGTCAGGTCGGGTATCAGACGCCACCTCTCTGGGGACATCTCAGGCCCTCCAAGATATGGACACCTATCTCCCCCCACCACTCCCCCTGCCGGTGGCAGACACCCTCAGACATCGGTGCATTGGTGGTTCTTTGTGTCCGGGGATGGGCGTCCAGGTACACACCAGCTCACTCCTGGTGGCTGCTTGTCGGGGCCTGGAGCCTGGGGCTCGCTCGGGCTCCTTCAGGTTTGGGGTGCCCTTGGCCTCTTGGCCTGGGGCTCGGTCACTCTGGCACAGCTGACGGAGCTCACGGTAATGTCACTGCAACTCCCCCTGGCTTCTGCTCCGCGGCTGACCCCTTATCTGGGGCTCGCCTCAGCTCTTTCCGGGATAGTGGCATGGTTGCCCCTCTCCGTTGGTCTTCCTTGGTCTCTTGTGCTCTGGGGGCCTCTGGATGTCTGGAGCCTGGATCTCCTCCATACCTGCTTCATGCCCTGGAGGACGGGGCTGTGGCCCCCCCACTCCCTCTAGCAGATCATTACATGAAGGAACCTTTTAAATACAAGCGCGCTCATGCTCACAGGTGTACACACGGGTGCTCACACACATAAACTACACCCTTTTTTGGCTGCTACCTCAAAGCACACTGTGCGCTGTCGATCTTTCGTGCTGCACAATAATATTCAATATTTAGTATTTACTGTTATCTTCACATAGATCATGGTGATGATGTTGTTTATTATATTGCTCTCTTTTTCTTTGCTTGTTTTCTCTTTTTTCTTTCTGAACAGGTGCAGGTGATTAATATATGCATTTTTTTTTGTCTTTTTGTTTTGTTGGTTTTTGTTTTTTGCCCTTTATCACCGTCCCTCTTCCCCGCTGTTTTTCTTTCCCTCTTTCTTTTCCCCCGTCAAGTCTGTCCCATGTTCAGCAAGTGAAAATAAAATAAAATAAACAATAAAAGGTGAATCAAATGGACCATTACGGCAAGGCTGGGATGGTCCCTTTGGTAAAGTAAATCCGTTGGGCATCTTTTTTGCCTTTAGACAATAATTCTGATGGCAAAAGAACCAAACAGGACAGGCAAGAGGAAAAACGAAAAAAAGATTATGGAGATTGCCTTAAAAAACGTAAATAAATAGTAAATTTTCTAACAAAAAATTAAAAAAAGTAATTCAGTGTAATTGAATAATGAGCTGGTGGGGCAGAGCGTCGTCTTTGACAACTTCCTACCAGACCCGTGGAAGTGGAAGCTTCAGTCAAAAAAGATTCCTGCTCCCTGCCGTTCATTGGCTCGGCATTTTAAACCCCTAAAGGGTCACCTGGCCTGTAACTAAACAGGGCCAATAAAAAAAAAAAAAAAAAAAAAAAAAAAATCACAAGAATAACACAAACATTTCCACCAGTTTATCTTAATACATTAACTTATTCTTGTGTACACAGTAATTCATAAATAAATAATGTATATTATCAATAAAGGTTGATCTAAACAGTTTAACTGCTATGTGCAGATAAAGGTTGCATAGCTTTAAAACATTTGCTATCCAGCAAATATCAGTCAAACTCAACACAAAAGGAAACACAACAATGGTTCAAATTGTTTGGACCGGTGATCCAAATCAACTGGCGTTGGTCAAACAGATGTGTGGTAGACTTACTTTGAAGGAGCTGCTACCGACAAACCAGCAAATAAACACCAAATATTTCATCTGTGACATTTGTGAGGTTTCCTCAAACACACTCCGTCAGTCTTGTTGCTGTTGAACGACAAACTATTTAAAAATGTCGCGGGTTTACCTGGTCATATTCTCATTCACGGGGCGATCGCCAAAACAAAAGCAAACAATTAACACCACGCCGATGCTGTTCACAGGACAGCAAGAGTAACGATCAGGAGCATCTTGTCTTCGTTATCGTTCCCCTCGTACGTGTTATTACTGCGATTTCAGCGTTTTCGCTTCACAACTAAAGTGTGCAGTTTACTTTGTGCGCACTCAAATGGAGTCAAGTCAATTAGCGCCACCTGTGGTCAAGTGCCATAGCCTACAGCCAGATGAACTTGTGACACACATCTGAGCCACGTTTGAATTCCTGTTTCATGCACAATACATTTGTAACTTTTCATTTTTTCTGTTTTTGTGTCTTGCAAATAAACCTTTAAACTGTTTGAAATGATGTTATGTATTTATTTTTGGCCTATAGCTACGGTGGCCCTGAGAGGCCAAACGGACTGCAACTTAAGAAAACACAGGCAATAAAAAAAACAAATGCTGCAAAAGTGAAAAAAAATGAAATACTGAAAAAAAAACTGAAATAGGAAAAAAGAAAACACAAATACAAAAAACGAAAACACAATTAGGAAAAAACAAAAAGGAAGTGTTTCTGGGGAGACAATAGTAATTAGTAATAAACAGAGCCAGTGTGACTAAGTGGAGCTTGTGAGAGTGAGTGGATTGAAGAAAGTGAGGGACTCAGATGTGTCAGTTGGTTTGTCTTTGTTTTTGAGTGTGGAGGAGAGTTAGATTGGGTTGGTTTTAAAGCTAAGTTAAGGATATTCTGAATTTCAATTCAATTTTATTTATATAGCACCAAATCACAACAACAGTCGCCTCAAGGCGCTTTATATTGTACAGTTTAATTTCCAAAACACATCTGCAGTAGAGGCTGAGTGGCTGCTCTCACACCTGGAGCATCCAAATCGACCCACAAACACGCTGAAAGATGCAATGCCATCAATGTGGATTGTCAAGACTGAGAGACCTCTTCCCTCTGACCCCTCCCCAAACCCTCAAACCCTCCTACCCACCTCGACATACAAACTCTGTGTGGCTTCACGTGTTCTGTTGATGTTTACATGATCGAAATAACTTGAACACAAACAAACAAAGAGGAAGACCGCACCGGAAGGAAACAACTACAAGTCCCAGCATCCTCTGTGTTTAGGGAGCAGCAGTGAAAGTGAAAGTATTGAGCCTCCGTTCAGAGCAGCAGAAGGAGGAAGGTGGAGCTGAGGCAGGTGAGTGTTTACATGAATATGTTTCTTCTTATGACATAAAATAATTCCACGCTGTTCGTGTCTGTGGGTGAAATGTGAGGCCGGTCGGCTCCTCTGAGTGCTGGTTTCCTGTAAGTAGAGAGGAAGTGAGTTTAGCTGAGCCTCCGTTTAGTGTGAGAGAGCAGGAGGAGAGTGAGAGCTGTGCTGAGGCAGGGTGAGTGTTAACACCGCTCTGACATTACTGTGTCTCTGTGGCGGGAACAACAGGCTCCGTCAGTGGAGGCAAAAATAATCAGACTTTGGTTTTTCAAAGGAAACAACTTTATGTCGGAAGTTCCCGCACGCTCATTGGATAACGAGGTGTCAATCTCAAGTTATTAGCCAATGAGCGTGCGGATTCACAGAAAGACCCGCCTTTATCACGGGACTTTAAAAACGACAGAAACTCTGTGAGTGGAGTTCAGGGTGACGTTATGAAACCGTGACGTTTGAGCCACTTCCTGTTCTCAGTCCTAGCGTCCTGATCACCGAGGTTTCTGTTGCTCTGATATCTGGGCCCTATCTCAGGAAGCCGGTTTAGAAAACTCAGAGTTAAAAATGATACACGGGGTTGAGTAACCCCGAACTGTCCAACTCGGAATATTCGGTTTCAGAAAGGCTGATAACAATTAGTTCAGTCAACGCGGAGTTGCTTTAGAGATGGACCGATCCGATATTACGTATCGGTATCGGTCCGATACTGACCTAAATTACTGGATCGGATATCGGAGAAAAATAAAAAATGTAATCCGATCCATTAAATATCATGAAAGCATCTCACAAAACTTGCAACACGCCGTAACTCACCTCAGAACGTTAGCAGTCGGAGCAGTATGCATCACGTGATAGAGCGGCTGTGGCATGCGGGACCTGTCGGTGGTCTGGATAGCATGTGGAGCTTCGCTAGCAACCTGGCATTTCATCTCCGACAAAGTTATCCCGAGAGAAGTAAAGCAAGTGTGTAAGTCCATCTCTGAATGTTTGTAAAGCATTCCCACGTTAAGCTTAACGAGCGACTGCCTCTCGCTCTCCGGCTGCTACTTCAATCGTGAAACTGCTTAACGATCAGCTGATCGGCTTTTCTGTCGCGAGTCCGTGTCTCTTGTTTGTTTTTGGCCCACTTTGCACCAGAAAGAGGAAACCAG
Organism: Maylandia zebra; assembly: GCF_041146795.1. Lineage (NCBI taxonomy): Eukaryota > Metazoa > Chordata > Actinopteri > Cichliformes > Cichlidae > Maylandia > Maylandia zebra. The sequence goes on from NC_135169.1 coordinate 53,255,016, forward strand.
CGGCTGAACAACAGCAGCACGTTTAAGCTTGATCAGCTGTTGTTAGAATGTATTTAATATTACTTTCTACTCCAGGATCTTTTTCTACGTAGCTGACGGCTGGTAACTGTGCAGGGGCGGATCTAGCAAAGTTTAGCCAGGGGGGCCGATAGGGCATTAACAGGGAAAAGGGGGCACAAAGACATACTTTTCTTTCTTATTCTCATTTAAAATGTCCAGCTTTTAATAAATAATTATCTGACACCCAAAGTTTTAATTTGATGTAAAATGAATAGAAGTCAATTACTGTATATAGTAACTATTAAGTCTAATATACCCTAGTAAGCTATAGTACTTTTTCCTTTGGGAAGGTACCATCTGTGCAGTCTGCAATTCTGTTGTAGAAAGATGTTGAATCTATTTAATATTTCTTGAAAAATAATTGATTTCTGTGCATTTTTTTCACACTTCATCAAATTAAGGTTGATTACGTTGATTAAGCATCATGAGGTGGAGCGTGAGGGGTGGTTCCCTATTTTTTATTTATTTCTTTTTGTTGTTGCTGGGAGTTGGAACCCTATTAGTTAGGCTGCTTAATATTTACGCTAAGTACTCTTTAAAATACCAGAATAGTGAGGATGGTGTAGGTTTAAGTTTATTAGATTGATCAGTATTGCTGAACTATGAAATATTTTTTTTGTATACAGGTATAACAGAATAGCTTTAGTGTAGTTGTTGTTTTAAACTTGAGTATGAACTTGCAGACTTGCAAAATGCAGCAAGATATTTAAAAAACAGTTTTGTTGATTAAAAAACACTATATCGGATTCATATCGGTATCGGCAGATATCCAAATTTATGATATCGGTATCGGTATCGGACATAAAAAAGTGGTATCGTGCCATCTCTAAGTTGCTTTAACCCCAAATTAAGCGCGCGCACGAGGATACATAAAGCCCTGATTAGTGGAGCACAGATTAAGCGAGTCACCATGGAGACGGAGGGAAAGAAGGCGCGGTCAATGTATTTTACAGTGCTTGAGGCCGAAATTCTGATGGCAGCATATGCCGATAACATGCAAATTCCGCGGAAAAAAAGTAACACAGCCTCAGCTGCAAAAGAAAGGGAGCATGCATGGCAAAACATAGCCGACAGAGTCAATGCGTGAGTGTTAATTTAAACACACATCTCCTCCACACATCACTCACTCACTTGGACACTAGAAGGGGGAATTATGTTAAAATGCTCTTCATAGACTACAGCTCTGCATTTAATACCATAATTCCCTCCACACTCACCACCAAGCTGGAGCATCTGGGACTCAGCTCATCTATGTGTCAGTGGATCTCCAACTTCCTAACTGGCAGACCACAGGCAGTAAGGATGGGCGGACATGTCTCAGCCTCCACCACTCTCAGCACTGGAGCCCCCCAGGGGTGTGTTCTGAGCCCCCTGCTGTACTCTTTGTACACATATGACTGTGTGGCCACTACCAGCTCCACCACCATCATCAAGTTTGCTGACGACACCGTCGTGGTGGGCCTGATCTCTGATAACAACGAGACGGCCTACCTGAAGGAGATTAGGAATCTGGAGAACTGGTGCCAGAGGAACAACCTCCTTCTAAACGTCAGTAAGACAAAGGAGCTGATAGTGGACTTCAGCACTAAGCAGGAGAGGAACTACCAGACCCCCGTCATCAACAAGTGCCCAGTGGAGAGAGTGGACAGCTTCAAATACCTCGGAGTTCACATCACGCAGGACCTGTCATGGTCCTGTCACATCAACACCGTGGTGAAAAAGGCCCGTCAGCGTCTCTACCACCTCAGACGCTTGAGAGACTTCCAACTGCCCTCCAAGGTGCTCAGGAACTTTTACTCGTGCACCATAGAGAGCATCCTGACGGGAAACATCTTAACCTGGTTCGGGAACAGCACCATGCAGGACAGACAAGCTCTACAGAGGGTTGTGCGATCAGCTGAGCGCACCATCCGCTCCGAGCTCCCTGACCTGCACTCAATCTACAGCAGGCGGTGCCGGACCAAGGCCAGGAAGATCGTGAAGGACCTCAGCCATCCCAACAACAGACTGTTCTCTCTGCTGAGGTCAGGAAAGCGATTCCGCTCCCTGAAGACCAACACAGAGAGACTGAGGAGGAGCTTCTTACCGCAGGCGATACGGTCTCTCAATCACACCACCACACAGTACTGACCCACACATATGGTTCTTACACACACACTGGACATTCTGGACATTGTTTTCACTTCATTACTTAAATCACGCTGCTGTTATTGTGTATATGCTGCTGTTATTGTGTATATATTTATTTATATTTCTTCATACATTCTTATATAGTTCTATATTGTGTATTTTGTTGTACAGTTATTTTATTTTCAACTTTAATTTATATATTTATCTTTATCTTATTCTTCCCAGTTAAATTTACCCTTCATTCTAATTTGTGTTGTACAGTTATTTCATTTTTAACCTTAATTTATATTTTATTCCTTCCTAGTTAAATTTACCCTTTTTAATTTTTCATATTTATTTCCTATCTTATTCATAGCCTTTTCCTTTTTTGTTTTCTTTAGGTCACGAGCAGTTGTCCAAGCATTTCACTACATATCGTACTGTGTATGACTGTGTACGTGACAAATAAAATTTGAATTTGATTTTGAATTTGAACATTGATCTAGGGATTTCCACCCATTTAACACGTTATTTTATTATATTTTATTTTATTTTTTATTTTATACATTTTATTTTGTGATGTGATGTGAGCGTAGGTGCAACCCAACAGGCCCCAAAACGTTCCTGGCAGCAAGTAAAAATGAAATATAAAAATATAGTCCAAACAGTTAAGGTGTAATTGTATTATGAGCCATATTGCTTGGTCTGTTTGTCCGATGTAAATCAATTGCAGTTAGAGGCTACATTAATTTCCCCTCTGTAAGCACTTATTGAAATTATCTGAGCACATTACAAGTACATATTTGCTTACTCTGTATGCTCAAATGTGACCCGTTATAGCCAACAGAAAAAAAGCGGAGGTCCGAAAAACAGGTGGGGGTCCTCCACCACCACCACTCACAGAGGCTGAGCAGTTGGCTTCCACATTTGTGATAATGTTGGCAGCATCACAAATGATCTTCACAGTGCAGAGAACACAAATTAGCATCCATTACTATAATGAAATAATTTGTTAGTTTGAAATGCTACAGGGAACTATGTACCTGTACATTAATGCTGTGGAAAGACTTCCTGTTCACATAGTCTCCTTCATTTACTGAAGGAGCAATGATTGGAATGTGAGTGCCATCTATACAGCCAATCACGCCTGGGAACCGTGAAAATAAATGTAAAATTTAAGTAGTAGTTCAAGTATCACCACATCATAAATTAAGTTTTGTTCATCCTGATACCTGCAATTTTGTGGCATCCCTCTTTGATAAATCTTGTGGGTCTATGACCGGGGAACACCACAGACGAGTACAGGAGACGTTTCAGTGCAACTGTAACATTCCTGACTGCCCGACAGACGGTAGCCTTGGAAACGTGCTCAGCGTCACCAATATTATACAGAAAGCTCCCGTTTGCAAAAAACCGAAGTGCAATACAAATAATATTACAGAACTGAGAGAATGTCTGCGATGTGTCACATGAGCAATATTAGGCCTGAGGATGTTATTCAAATAAATTATAGATTGTGCTGAAAAACGGTAACGTTCACACAGGAAATCATCAGGAAATGATAAAATGTCCAAACGCGCTCTAATCACTCTCTCCCGGCGGAGAGCTCTGTGGAGAATTTGGGCTTCAACATCTACTGGCTCTTCAAGGAAGGGGCACGCCATTTCTGACACTTCCTACAGTCAGGTTTCCGACAAAGAGGCGGAGAAAGTCAGGGTTAGTTGAAGTAAACCTGCTAGGGGGCAGGTTAGCTTCACGGAGTGTGTCGTCATAGTAACTCACTCAGAATTAATCTAAACTCGCTTTGTGAAACCGAAAACGCAGAGTTTTCGTTAACTCAGGGTATACTTACTCAGAGTTTGCACTAAACCGGCTTCCTGAAATAGGGCCCTGATCACCGAGGTTTCTGTTGCTCTGATATCTGATATTGATTATATTGGTTTTCAGGCTGTAGCATAAACATCAAACACAGCTGAAGCAGTTTTTGGATGGTTGGCTTCAAATGATCCGTCGGTTTGAAAAGTAAAAACAATTCGATTAACATCTGATGTTTGGGTTTTTGTTCAATAATCAGCGTGACCTGATAAACGCATAAAAGAAATAACGTTGGTGTTTCCGTCATGTAGTAATTGTTAGGTTTAACTGTACAAAGGTGGTTCGACACTATGAAACACAGACTTCATGATGTTCGCCTCATTTTTTTATTGTGAATATTAATCATGAGGGTAAACAGCCCTGTACACCACGGAGCGAGGTCAGCATGTCCACCATATCTTCAGCTCTCTGAGTTAACCCATCAAACTAATCTAACAGTCATCTACGAATAATTCACGGCTCATATCAATATTATTTTACAGAAAATCATCCTTATTACTGCCAACTATTCCAGATACCATCAAATGTTAAAGGAAAATATCAGGATGAGTGTCTGTGAGCTGAGAAGGACGTGAAGCGAGCAGTTTATCCCAGAGCTGAAGCTGCTCTGTGTGCAGAGATGAGCTCAGATTCCTGCTGTGATTGATCAACAGTCACAGAAATGTAGACTTGTAGTTATTACTGCAGTATGGTCACAGCAGATACTGATAAACATGTATTATGAGGATGGATGATCAAGTTTCTCACTCTCTCCTTTAAATCTCAGTTTTTTTCTTCTTCACAGTTTATCTGTTCATTTATTAATGAATAACACTGAAAGAGTTTCTGTTATATTTCCCTTTGAACATCAGCTTATTAGGGCGGCATTAGGAAATAGCCCCCCTCCAAAGAATGAATAAATGAATGATGATAATAATAAAATGATTCAAAAGCAGAGCTCAGAGTGGTAGAATGGTCAAACATGGATCCACGGGTGGTTCAACTGCATTTGGTGACGTGACTAAAGCAAATCTTTCAAATAATCCCACCATCAACGGGATGTTGTCTCCTTTACTACGGTTACTTTACTTGGTCACCGTGTGAATTTCTTTGAAATGAACCAAATTCTTTTATTTGTTGGTTGTTGCATATTTAACCTCTACAGTCAGGAAAGGAGGAGATGAGGCCTCAACAATGTTGGGTTGTAGCTGTGCTTCAGGTTAGAGTGAGTGTCCATGGAATAAATGTAAGTCAGTGAACTGGAAACATGACTGTGTTCAAACTTTGTTTCCTTTTTATAATGAGTCTAATCAAAGGTGGACAGAAGTATCTCCACTTTGACTTTTCTGTGTCACCATCAGAGCTTCTGCACAGTGTGTTTGTGGGGCAGATAACATTGCAGCATTATGGAGACATTATGGAGACAAAAAGAAAAGCGTCTGGACTTCTTTAAGTTAAACTTAAAGAAATCCAGACACTTTTCTTGGACTGTTGGTTTGAGTGTTTAGTCTCATTCACACACTCCCTCAGACTCTTCACACACACTGATTTGCTTACATAAACACACTCCTGTGTGCTTTCTTGGCTTCACACACACACTGAGGACCATCTACAGACTGTGAGCTCCGTCTTCTTTG
>NC_135169.1:54013175-54033175 GCF_041146795.1 Maylandia zebra
TAGATTGTCTCGGCACACGTATCCAGCAGCTGAAGCTGTTACTTCTTTGAAAACATTCCTAGACTCACCATGAAACCTGGTTTCCTTAGTTAGGAGCGCCTGGTGGAGTCTGTGTACTGACTGTCAGTTTCCTCTTGGTAGTAGCTGGTTGTAACATGCAGACAGATTTATTTACTGCAGTTAGTACGTTCATTTAGTTTTTAGTTTCTATTAGTTCATTGCTGCTGTAGTTGTTATAATGGGGAGGGTGCCAGGAGCAACATTTAGGAAATAAAAGTATTAATTCTAGAAAACATAACAGTCTCTGATGGCCGAGTGAATTCAGCTCAATGCAGTTTATGTAGCTCTCAGGCTCCCCTCACTGCGCTTTACATTTGTTAGGTAATAAATATCTAATCTTAAATGCTTATATGCTGATTATTATTGGTTTATATAAGAGAGGCCCAGACTTCAGTGTAAAACTAGGTTACAGGCTGACCAGAAACTGCATGTTTTTTGTAGAATATGAGGAACCGACAGAGTGAGACTAAGTCTAGACAGGTTGCCCTGGCAACAGACCTTAGAAAGTGGAAGTTATTGCAAGCTGCACAGGAAGTTTTAGTGCACAGGCATATTAATAAATCAGACGCAGAAAAGAGGAACTGAATAGAAGAAGTTTTGTGTGTAATGAAACTGTGTGACGTATGTGACGTCGAGAGGTACATAAATAACCTGGCTTCCTGTTTTCTGCTTGTAAGCAGGCATTTCTGTGTGTCTCCATATCCCGGGATATGTAAATAAAGATCTTTTTTATTTTTTTTAAGTAAAAGACCACTTTTGAGCCGTGTCTTTTTGGCCCTAAGAATCAAAAGAACAGTTTCTAACACTTGGTGCCGTGACCCGGATTCTTGTGCGGCTGAGGGGACTAATTTGGACCTTAAGGTACGATCTGATATGAGTTGGACAACAGACCGGTCTAAAAGAGTATATGTAACCGCAAGCCTGTTGAAAATTGTGTACATTGGATGAATTCTAAATTAGTTGTCCACTGAATTGATGATTGTTACCATTAAAGTGGCTCACTAGTGGAAATTAAACTAAATTATAAAATCTGTTAAGTAGATTTCAGGTGACATGTCCATGATAATTTTGGGTAATTTGGGATAAATAAAAGTAAAGTTTGGGGATATTTGATGAAAGCTCATTGTTGTTAATACTGGGGTGGATTTATTAATTGTTGTGATGTATGTTTGATGTTGGTGTGTAATGTGTGTGTGTGTGTTACGTCAGCCAAGAAAAGCGATATGAGGTTAGGATATTTGGTTAAGGGATATATTCCTGTATTGATTAGCAGAGTTGGACTCGGGCACCAGATAATTCAGCTGTGGAATCCCCACAGTGGTGCTTTTAAACGTATTTAAATAAATTTTAGGACGGACGTTGGACATGAAGCGCCTTGAGGCGACTTTTGTTGTGATTTGGCGCTATATAAATAAAATTGAATTGAATTGAATTGAATTGAACTTCTAGGGGTGCAAAATGTTCTGACTGTGATGGCTCCATCTTGCGGCGGACGCGCTGCAATTTCCTGCGACGACAGGGTCATCCGGGTGATACCCGTGACAGATAGGGACAGTCGTTAATAATCAGTGGTCAAGTACCACTTTTCTTGCACCGTTTGACCGACAGGGTTGGACCCGGGTGGTCCCGTTTGAACGTGATTGACAGGTAAAGCTAATGGCGCAGACGGGATTCGAAAGCGCCCACGAGTGGGGCTTCCGGTCAACTCACGGGGACCACTTTTAAATTAACATAGGGCCTAGAAATTTGACCGCTATCGGTGAGGGCGTTCCTGAAGCGGGTTGATTGACCAGCAAGGTTGGACCTGGGCTTAGAGGCTTTTAAATTAATCAAGGGAAAAGTTAGGTGTACCGGGACTGAGGTTTGGAAACTGTGATATGGAAATGGTGAACAATATTGGTTTTGAAGAGGTGATATGGTAATGGAAATAATTTATCTTGGCGGTCAGTGTCTTTTAAAAACATCAGAGCCTTTTGACACTGGCTGTCTCCACCAGATTCACAAAAATGACTCCTGTCTCTCTGCATCAGCTCTGCGACACTGGTGACCTGTCCGGGGTTACAACAGCTCCCCCCGAGGCAGCGGGCAAAGAATCCAGGCTGCCTGTCTAAGAGAAGCTCTCAGTTTAATGCTGAACATTTCACTTATTATTTATTTTATTTAACCTTTATTTAACCAGGAAGATCCGATTGAGATTAAAAACCTCTTTTTCAAAAGAGACCTGACCAAGAAGCAGAAAGTGTCTCACAGTTAAAGAAATTCCTCAAACACAGGCAGCAACAACACACATGCAAGAATAAAATGAAAATAAAGTAAAGATAAAATTCAATAAAATGCAAATATAAATTTCAAAGTTCAGTTAAAATGACAATCACTGAATTGACACAGCTGCATGTTATGGACTTGGCCTTTTAGGATTCATAGTTTAGATTTCAAAGCACTTAATGAAATGAAGTCGTTTTCCAGTCGTTCTGCAGTTCGTTCCAAGCCGACGGGGCTAAATGGACGAAAGCTCTTTTGGAAAGGTTCATTTTGGGCAAATGGAACAGAAAGCAACAAGTAACCATGCAGACGAAGAGAATAATGACCAGCATGTTTCACCGCAACCAGGCAGCATATGCAGGAATCCAACTATTGCCTTAAAACTGTATAAATGAGAGTTCCTGCGACTGGCCAAAGCAGCCCATCCTACCTCGGAGTATAACTCACAGTGGTGAGTGTGAGGTTTGCAGTGAGTGATGAACCTCAGAGAAGCACGATACACAGCATAAAGCATTCACATATAGAATATCTCCATAATTGCCTTTTACCTGCTGCAACAGGTAAAAATGTTGCAGCACTTTCCTGTTCAACATCGTACTCGTGCTCAGCTGTTGATGCACCGTGATGGTGAATGGGCTGGTTCTTATACTGCTGTACTTGAGCATTCAGATCGCTTTATACAACATAAAGACACAAGCATCCACAGGCCAGTGCAGTAAACAGGCCAACGACACACAGTAACCAAAGCATAAGGGAAGTGTAGTCACTTGGTTTAATTAGAGTGTAATTAGTTGTTTTTTCTTTCTTTTAACAGTATTGTTTATTTGATCTCTGCTTCCTTTTTTTGCTCTAACACAGACGTTTGATCTTTTTACCCCTGCAGCCAGTGATGACTTTAACCTGGCTGATGCCTTAGACCCCAGCAATGACATTAATGGCAAGGATAAGAACGTGGGGAAGGGAGGTGGGTGATGGTGTCCTGCATAAGATCAACACGCCTTCATTAAATGGCGAGATTTCTCATTTCAAATGAGAACATGTCATTTATCTGTTTCCTGTTTGTCCGTGTTTCTGCAGGTTTGTGTTAGCTTAAGCTTCCTTAGGTTCCTTTTGACTGTCGAAAGTCAGTTTGGTGCATGGTGTGAAAGCCGCTGTTCTTAAAGTTGGAGCCATGAGTGGCACCAAAATGTGGCCTGATTCGTAAAATACACGAGGCCTCAGTGCTCGTCCTCGGCACCGTGTCAGTCTAAAGGAGTTATCTGTCCGTCCACTCATCTCCATCTCACTTCTCCTTCTTTCTGCCATCTCATTTCTTAATTTTTACTGCTTAGCTGTGTCTCCGTTGCATCTGTTCCAAACGTAGACAAAGAAGGGCAACTTTGAATTTATTGCATGTAACGATTTAATGCTAATCAGCCTCTTGTTTGGTGTTTTTGTCACTGGATTGAAAACTGCTGCAAGCTGCAGGATTTAGTTACACCCTGCCTAATGTCCCAGCTGCATAATGACACTGGATCATTGGTCAGATGAAATTATTTTGTTTTTAAATGAGAGAACAGAAGAAACGAAAGTGCATTTCAAGAATTTGTTAGTGTCTGTGAAGTTTCTATAGAAGCTTTTAAAGCCGTCATTAAAACCTGACAATCTCATCACTCTGTTTGTGATTCATTCAGTTCTCATGTGTTTGAACTGAATTAATGGACTCCTCCAAGCCACTGATAGCCACTCTCTGTCACAGAGCGCTCATTGTTGTCCTCCTCTGCTCCCACGTCTCCTCCTCCCACTGACACACTGCTGTCTGCTTCAGTGTTTAAATGCTGAACACCAAAATAGAGTTTGACAGATCAAATGCACTCATGTTTCAGTTCACATCCAGCTGCGTCTTCACTGTGTTTCCTCCCAGGTATGCTCTCTGACGACGATTTGTTCAATTTGAGCAGAGATGAGACCTACAAGCCTGACGACAGCAACGGCAAAAGCAAAGGTTAGACTTCATGGTACATATTTAACATTTCATTACACCAAAGATGTAAACGCTCTTTCCACACGAGGGAATGTGGTGGCAGGTTTCTGTGTCTGCTGTGCTCCTATAACTGAGCTGTGTGTGTGTGTGTGTGTGTGTGTGTGTGTGTGTGTGTGTGTGTGTGTGTGTGTGTGTGTGTTTGTTTCCAGAGAACACAGCAGAAGTGGGCACCATCGCAGGGTTTGCAAGTGTAGTTGCCATGGCGCTGGTGGGTGCGGTCAGCAGCTACATTTCCTACCAGAAGAAGAAGCTGTGCTTCAGTATTCAGCGTAAGCTACACTGCACAGGTGGTTCAGAGGGGGCGGGCCCTCACTGCTACACTGCTATAAAATGAAAAGCGAGCTGCTGTTAGCTTCAAGTATTTGATCCTCGTTGAATTTGTGGGTTTGCTAACTTATACAGAAATAAACAGTTTGTAATTCTTATGGTAGATTTATTTAAATGTGCTTTTTCTGGATTATTGCAGGACTTAAGAGATACAAGCAGCCGCTCCTTATGTCTCTGACTATGAATATATTTTATTATCATTACATCTGGATTAATATACTCACTATTTTTAATTCACTGATGACTTGGTTGGAAATGTTAAAAATTCCCATTTAAACTTCATAGAGCTGTCGTTATTTTTACAATATTTCAAGAGTTTTCAGCAAAAACAGGAGATACGATGGAGTCATCATTTCCATTTCCTTTGAAAAATCAATAATTGATCATCAAAACAGTCAATGTTTATTTATTTATTTTTCTTGATGGAATAATCAATTATTCAGCTCCATCACACCAAGTATGAAATGCAAATGCTAATATTGAAGCTCCACTGATGATGCCTTTCTACCACATGTTGTGAACGCACTCAGAGTTGACTGAATTAACTCCAGGAGATAACACATCACCTCTAACACATCACCTCTAACACATCACCTCTAACAGATCATCCTCTTTGTAGTTACATTTCTAGTCTAATTGGCTGGTCATGAATAGAGGTGGCAACAGTACAGACTTTCTGTACTTAAGTAAAAGTACAAATACTGGTGTTAAAAAATACTATTTCTTTAGCTCTGTGTTGTCTCTTCCTTTGAAATCCAGCAACACACTGTGTGACAAACAGTTTGTGTTTGCTGATGTTTGTTGAGCTGATCGAACCCTTGTAGAAACATTTTTCCCTTAATGCTCGTTGCGCTGGCTACATGCTGACTAAACAGACGGACACTTCAGCCCCCGAGTATAAATGCTGTAGATGATACAGCTGATGCTTTGATAACAAGCCTGTTTAGAAACTGTAAAGAGTAGAAAGGACAGATATTTGTTTACAAATGTAGGAAGTAAAAATCAAAAAGTGGTCAGAAAGATACAAATACCTGAAAATTGTACTGCAGTACAGTAACGAAGTATTTATAGTGAACTGTTTGTTATGTGTTGGCAGAGAGTCTGAACACTGACATGCTTAAAGCCGAGAACCCTGAAGCGGTGGTGGCCACAGAACCACAAGGTACACACCCCCCTGTTATATAAATGCATATAAATGTACAGTGGTCCCTCGCTATAACGCGGTTCACCTTTCACGGCTTCGCTGTTTCACTGATTTTTTTGTGGCAATTTTTCTTTTTTACAGCGCATTGTTCTGTGTCCTGATTGGCTGTAGACCATTGTCAATCGATCTCGTGTCGTGTCCTCTGTCCAGTACAGAACTTTGAGCCTGTATGAGAAAAGTGTATAAAGTGTGTAGTGACGAGTTTTACTTAAAAACATCTGTAATAACTTTAAAAAATAAAGTTGGCTACTTGCAGATTTCACCTATCGCGGGTTATTTTTAGAACGTAACTCCCGCGATAAACGAGGGACCACTGAAGTTGTTTCCTTGCTTTCAGAACAAGTTGTCACAGATCTGTTAGAATAATGTCTGACAGGAATGTTGTTGTATCTCTGCAGTGCAGCAGACTCTGCTGGAGCCGCCCAACGCTGAACCTCAGACTGAAGAGAACGCTGTGTAAAACAGAGCCAATCACCGGACTCCCCAACAAACCCTTCGCATAACCCCCCTATACACACACACACACACACACACACACACACACACACACACACACACACACACACACACACACACACACACTGAACAGGCAGAGGTCACAGGTTGTCTCTGTGTAGCATTATTGCTGCAGAACCTGGATCTGTAATCCTGGTTTGTCAAATCTCATGTTTTTAATTCTCTGTAACGCACACAGCTCACACCGTGTGGGTTTTACCCCACTAACCACTCACAATGTTTTTTACTGTTATTTATTTGCCAGCATGTACTCTGTAGTGCTTTGCTGGCACAGATTGAAGAATACCTGAGATGAGAAGCTAGCTCACAGACTCAGTCAGTATCCACTGAGCTGGTTTTGGGCACATTTGAATTTATTGATGATATTTTTGGCAAACTGATGAGTCAGTAACCTGCTGCATGTTTTTAAAGCAGCCTAAAAGAGCATTTGAGGAAGCTGAACTCCAAAGTTAACCAGATTGCTGTGAAACTCAAACTGACTTTTATATTGTTTATATTTTGTTTTTATTCTTTTTACTGTGAGTTGTATTTAGGGATAACAGATCATTCTGTGTCCCTCGTTGAAGCCTAACTAATCATGTCTTGTAAATCAAAGCTATTGTTTTTGTTGATGCACAAATCTGACCTGAAATATTTATGTGGTCTCTGCTCTCCACACGCCTGTGGAGGACATTCAGCTCGTTGCACTATTACTACTCTAACCATGTTACTATTAACACAGCTTTGGCTTTAATCTTTCTTAACCAAGTACATTAGTGAATGACTAAGGCATCCAACACCTGTAAGTATTAGAGTGTAAATGGCCTTATAAAAAAAACTCATTTCTAGTTTGTTTCAACCATTAATGTAAATGATGCTGAAACATCTGAGCGGTTAATAAAACACCTTATGGTCAATTTCAAACCTAGAATGGGAACTCCTCAGATGGGAAACAGTGCCCACTCTGCGCGCCCACTCTGTGCGCCCACTCTGCCATATTGTCTTCTTTAAGGGGGAAAGGGGATTATTGATTGGAGGGTCTTTACCTCACAATATGAAGGACTGGAAGCTGTTTCCCACGTGTAAAGCTTGTGAGAGTAAGAGGACTGAGTATTGTGCCAAATATGAAAAGTCAGAAAAGCAGTAAATGCACTTGATGTGAGTGATGATGATGAAGTTTGTTCCACATCAGTTTCAGCTTAAAACTGCGTCCCGTGAGCTGCTGCTTCCCTCTGAATCCTAACGGGACTTTCTTCAGTGGAAACGGACGAAACTCCAGCACTTTGTTCCCGGGAAAAAAAAGCTGACTGTCACAGAAATGTTAACAAGTCTAACATGAGTAGTTAGTAATACTGGTGACTGAGTTCTTGTGTTGGGTTTGTGGAGCTCTGAGGTGACTTTGACTTTAAGTTTGTGAATTTTTCTAGAAGAAATAACATCACATGACAAAAGGTGAATTCATTGAAAACAACTGTAAAGTGAGTAGTTATATTAGTTAAGATTGTTAACATTTGTCAAACAGTTATCCCATAACAAACATAAATATTTAAACAGGGCTGTTTTGCCATTAGCTTGGAGGCTAATCCATGTCAGGTCCAGCTTATGGTTCCTTCTTGTGTCTCGTGGTGTAGCTCTGCTCTCGTACTCTCAAAGATTCAGTGTAATATTTCTTTGCATTTAGTTCCACAGCCCAGCTGTATGCTACACAAGGGGTTTGTCTACTTTCCAGATTTTTCAGCTACAGGACGGTGGAACTTTTAGTAGACGTGTAACCTTCATTCATGGTATCCTAATAAAACACATTAGTTTTTCTGAATTGCTAAAACACATTTCCTAAAACTGCAAAATTCAAGCTACACTCACCAAACCTTCAACCTGTCTTGCAAAACCAAACATTTGATCCAAAACTATTTTAACTTTACTCAAAATCAAGCACCACTATCAAAAACCACTCAAAACCAGCCAATGTGCAAACACAACTTAGCAACGATTACACCCTACAGACAAAAATTAGAAGTAGATTTTCCTGTGTAAGGGTTTCGGTCGTAGACTTTCCATCTCCATGCTGAGAAAAACTCCTCAGTAGGGTGCACAAAGGGAGAGTATGGAGGAAGAAACACATTCATAAAATGCTGCTCATTGTGAAACCAGTTGCATGTTCTTGAATCTCGGTGAAAGCTCCATTGTCCCAAATGATGCTCTGCTTACTCGCGATCTCCCTGCTCAAGCAAAGCATCCTGTAGACCATCCAGGAATGTTGCTAGAAGTTCGTTGTTGTATGGCCCAACAGTAACATCGCGGTGGAGAACCCCATAGCTGCTGATGGCACAGTTTCGTTCAAATGGTCCCAATAAACTTGTTTCATTCTTATCCTGTAGCGTTGCAGGACACGGTCAGTCGTTGACAGACTCACACGATTTATTCCCTCAAAAAGTGTGTTGTCTTCCATAATCTGCTGCTGTATTTCACGCAGTCGAATTGCATTATTATGACGGACCATATCCACAATAAGTGGCTCCTGGCGTTGTGAGAACATGCATGTTCTTCCACCCTCATGTGGCCGTCTTTCAATTCTAAACAAAATACCATTTGGATATAAGTACACACACTCATGTTTTCAGGTTTTCACACACAGTAACATGGAGAAATGATTTTTCACTGTCTTCTTAGTGAGAGTAAACTTTTTACCTGTTTGCTTCTCTGAAGGTCCGGATTATAGTAGCAACCTGCGTAGGTTTGGTTGCACACGTTGCCCTGCCTCCCTCATTGCAATGCACCAGAACATGATCTTCTTGGTCTTCGTCCTTGCCCAACACCTCTGACACGGACTCCTCTTCCTCTTCTATTGTATTGCCCCACTGTTGGATCCACTCATACCATACTCATACTGTTTAGTAATCGGGTTCACTGATTGGACACATGTTTTCAATTTTAAGTGGCACGGTGTAAATGATGACAACAGTGTGTTAGTTGTGTTTAACTTCTGTAGCCTGTGTGCACCACACTGCTAAATGAATTTTGTGTTTGAGAAAGTGTTTAGAGTTTTGGTAAATGGGAGATTCAGATTTGCAAATGATGTCCTAACCAGATGAACAGTGTTTAAGATTTTGACAACTGTGAGATTGATTTGATGTGTTTTGGTGTTGGTAGTTTAGTTTTTAGTGTTTTAACAATTCAGAAAAACTCTATGAAACCTATTTCTCTGCAGAGTTACTGAGCAAAGATCACATCAATCTGATGGATGTGGAAATGAAATTCAGCGTCCCTCTTTGAAGAATAACTAATTACTAACTGTTGCACATCTAAGCAACCAGTGAAACCAGTAAATGTTTACTTTATATCAGTAACAGAACTTAGATGTGAAGACAAGAAGATTGTGTATAAATAAATAACCTTCAGCATCCGAGTAGACAGATTCCCGAGGCCATAATCAATCCAGAGGACATCGTCTCTGACAGCATCTGTCTCAGACCTGGCTGATTTTGGGTTTTACTGATATTCCAAATCTCACTACTACTAGTTTAACTGTTGATCCAGGAATAACGAAGACAAACCACTGGCCGACTCCCTCATTACTCTATTAAAAAGACATTTCAGTTTCTGCTGGACTAAAATGGGTGCGATAGGAAAATTAGGGACCGAGTGGAAGGAGTTTGGAGCTGGCACCGCTGCACAGAACCTTGGTTGAGTTGGTCTGTGTTTGAAAAGGTTTAGCCGTGTCGACGATGTTAGCAGCCGTAGTTAGTTGAAGGGTTTAGATAGTGCCCTGAGGAATGCTTTCTGAAACTGAGCAGTTCTGTTTGTACTAGTGTGGTAGCATATATTCCTGCTGCATTTAGACTTTAGACTTGTGTGTGTTTGCACTGTTAGCTTGCTTTTTTATACTTTTTACTTGACTGGACTTTTCCTAATAACTTAACTTTTGAAGATAGTTGATGCTTCCTGGTGAGTGAAAGTTTTTCCAGCTTTCCATTGAGTCTTGGCTGTTCCAAAACAAGAAAGCTTTCATTAACGTTCCTGCGCTGTGTCTGAAACAGTTTCCTTTAATGTCTGATATATTAACCTTTTTGTAGCACAAACCTGTAATGAGGGGATCTGATTTATTCCACACACAGCATAGATCTAGTAAATAAGCTTATGTTCATTCATGTGTGGAACAAAGTCTTGTAATAAGAAAGTCAATTAGTTACATTGTATATGATTGCCATCTTTTGTTGTTGTTGTTGTTGTTGGGAGGTTGGATTGTGTGAGCGAAGGATCAAGTACAGAAGATGCACAAGTAACCATACCAGACATGGACATGCAGTAAGAACCACCACTGTGTGTCCTGTGAGCTGTAACAGAGTGACAGTACAGTCATCCAGCTGTGCTCGCAGCCTAAAGAAAGGAAGTGTTACAGTCAGGATGCAGCACAGACAGCAGCCTGTTCCCTGGTGTGACTCTGGTAACAAGAGACAACACATCTATCAGCTGCTTCTCACAGCTTTACTGTGTTCACTGCGTGTTTCACTTTGAAAACGGTTCGACTGGAATGGCAGGAAGGAAAAATGCTGCAACTGGAAGGTGGGATCAGATTAACAGGTTCATGTCTGGAAAGGGTCTTTTTTGTATATTTGAGAGTTTTGTGATGATTTCACTTTGTGTACATGTCTTTGAGGTTGGTCATTAAAGTAGGATGTATGTGTATAACCAATATTCTATGGCTAGATAAATCTTTGTGCGTGTGTGAGAGATGAACGGTTAATGCTAAAAAGAGAAAAATAACCCAGTTTGTGGCCGCAGTAGCCATTAGCATCCTTAGCTTTGTCTTATTTTCTAATCCGAGTGATTCCTGTGCTGGGTTGTGTTTTTTAGGCCGTGTGTTGTGTTTGCAGGTGTGGTCTCTGTGTAGTTGGCGGTGCTGTTTAAGACTCTGCATACCTGTATGCTGTAATCCAAATGACACTTCTCTTTTAGCCTTATATCCTGCAAAGTCCCACCGGAGCGCACTGCAACATTCATGTAACACTGCACAGCTGCACCCGAGCGACACCACAGTCGCCCCCTGTTGGCGACAGGTGGGGGCTGTTTCATCAGGCTCGGGCTGCTGGAAGCTTCACTCAAATCAAACAAAATAACAAACCTTTCAGTTGGCTGAATGTATTTAAATATTCATGTTTGAATGCAAAAATATTTGGTCTGTAGCAAAAATATGTATTTACCAAAGACAAAGTGCTGATTGAGCCTGCCATGGCCTCTGTGCAGAGTTACTGGATAATCTGTTATTAGAAAATAATAAACTGTTGATTATATGCTTGAATCTGAATGTGAAGCATTTGAATTGGTCTGAGTGTGTATGAGAACATGACTGTTTTATATCAATGAAAAGAAAAAGATACGTCTGATGTCTTAAAATAATGTGTGCTAACCTGTGCAATGCTTGCATTCAGCCACAGTGCATTATTATTGGCACTGTTCTGCTTTGGGCTTTAGTGTGGAATTTATGGCACGCTGCAGTTTGGATATGGGCCCCATGTGTGACCACCAGTACCAGTAGACCTGCTACAGCCCAGCAGCAAACAGTACAATGTTTGATTAAATGTGACTGTGTAACGATTCCAGCGTAGATGGAATAAAACCAGTAGAATGTTTGTCATCAATAAGCAGAAGATGTGGCGATCAGCCCTCGTGGCCTGTTGAACATCAGTGATGTTGGTTGGTAGTAGATGAGTTTCCACTGTATAAGATCTGCACTGTCTAGAAAAGAGCTTCATCTTTAGCCAGCACCTGCGATGCTGTCACTCAGCCTGCCGTCTGTCCTTGCAGCCGATGATTGTGTCACGCAACGCCAACCAAAATCCTGCAGCCTTACATTTTTATTCAGGAGAACAAGGCGAGATATCTGGTTTCTGTTACAGAAGCCAGCAAAGCTACAGCTGATCTGCTGCGTGAGGGTTTTTTACCCTGACTGCCACATACAGGACGCACTTCGTCATCTTACCACACTAACACACATACACACACAAACTTTGATGCATGCTTTTCTCTACACACTGTTTTACTTGTGACTTTCGAGTGTTGCGCTGTCTTTTGACAGTTGAATGTTGCACACAGCTTGAAGTGTAATAGTAAACTGCTTTCTCACTTATTCTTCTGTAGCTTTCTTGCAGTTTGTTACAGCTATTGTTACAATTATTAACCAATAAAATCTTTTTCAAAAGAACAAGGAAAAGACTGGACATCTGAATTGTTTCTTTATTTTTAAACGGCATGTCAGAAGTGAGTATGACTCCTTGAGGATCTTGAGGGTTTCAGCATGAGCCGCCTTTTTAACGTCACGCCACAGCATCTCAATCGGATTCAGGTCAGACCAGGCCACTCACAAGTCTTCATTTGTTTTATTTATGCCATTCAGAAGTGGAGCCGCTGGTGTGTTTTGGATCAATGTTCTGCTGCAGAACCCAAGTGTGCTTCAGTTTGAGGTCACGAACAGATGGCTGGACGTTCTCTCTCAGGATGTTTTTGGTAGACGGCTGAATTTATGGTTCCATTGACCACAGCAAGTCTTCAAGGTCCTGAGTCAGCAAAACAGCCCCAGACCATCACACATCCACCCCCATATTTTACTGTTGGTTTGACGTAAAATACTGTTAATTTTACGTCAGACGTAATGGGAGACACGCCTTCCAAAAACGTTTGTCCTGTCAGTCCACAGAGTATTTTCCCAAAAGTCTTGGATCATCAAGATGTTCCTTTTGCTCAGGAGTAGGTTTTTGGCTTGGATGAGTTGTCGCTGTGCTCTTGGGGTAATTTTGGTTAAATTTCTTCCACCTTTCTGTGGCGTTCAAGGAGACGAAGACTTTTTTTGTTTTTGTGGCCCTTCCGTCTCAGACGCCGTCTGATGGTTATGGGGTTATTTTCCATTGACAAGCACCAATAAAAGTGTAGTTCATGTCTATGAACAGTGGACACCCGTGTGCACACCTGTGTGGATCAGCGCGCTTGTATTCAAAAGGTTTCCCCATGTAATGATCTGCTAGAGGATGTAGAGAGCCATAGCCCCGTCTCCCAGGGCATGAAGCAGGCATGGAGGAGATCCAGGCTCCAGACATCCAGAGGCCCCAGAGTGCGAGAGCCCAAGGAGGACCACCGGAGGGGCATCCGTGCCACCCTCCTGGGAAGAGCTGAGGAGAGCCCCAGATGAGGGGTCACCCAGTAGCCACGGAGCAGAAGCCAGAGGGGGCTGCAGTGGCGTGCCCGCCGGCTCTGCCGGCAGCCAGCTGTGCCAGAGTGATCCGAGCCGCAGGCACAGAGGCCGGAGGCCCGAGGGCCCCCTTTGCCCCGGAAGAGGCCTGACCGGGCAACAGGCACCAGGCCCTGCCAAGTAGTCACCGGGAGTGAGCTGGTACATACCTGAGCGCCCAGCCCCGGACACCAAGAACCACCAACCCACCGACCCCTGAGGGCATCAGTTACCAGCAGGGAGTGTGGTGAGGGGAGATAGGCCTTTGGAGGGCCTGGGAGTTCCCAGAGAGGTGGAGTGTAAGACCCGACCTGACATATAGACACAGACAAACTCTGTACATAAGATGTAAGGGCGGTGGCCACAATTCAGAGATGGTCCTGGTGTTTCACTGGGATGCTCTCTCCACATTGCAATGTGTTTATTAACTCATTCACTGCCAGCCATTTTCAAACGTATGTTTTCAATTGACGTCTATAGACGTCAATGGCAGTGAATGAGTTAAAACCACTTCAAATCAAGCTCACTGGGTGTGTTGCAGGTTATTGTTAAAATTTCCACAACAATGTGTATATGTGTTAGTAGGATTAATGCATTTTCTGTTTGTGTGTGTGATTTTTGTGTGCCTCTCCTCCTTGCAGTGTTTCAGACACTTTTCAATTCTCCACTCAAAGGCAGTCGGTTTTCCTCCCCAGGTTCCTTAGCCCAATTTGATCTCCCACACTAAACAACAGCGTTCTTCCATGTCTCCTCCCCCTCCTTCCACTGTAGTCTCGTCTCCCCCCCTTGCAGCAGTCCATTGCAGTCAGCTGTCTTCAGCTTTGTCCTGTGTAATCCCACTGTCTCTGTCTGTTTGGTCATGCAACATGCAGCACCTGTATAAAAGAGGCCAAAGCAGACTGTACTTCCTCAGGAGCAGCACAGCACAGAAGGACTCATCCAGGCTGGAAAAACGAATCAGGAAGGCTGGCTCTGTGGTCGGCATGAAGCTGGACACTTTGGTGACAGTGGCAGAGAAAAGGACATTAAAGAAACTGCTGGACATTATGGACAATGCTGGGCATCCTCTGCACACGGTGGTAAATAATCAGAGGAGCCTGTTCAGCGACAGGTTGCTTCTCCCAAAGACAAGAACCAACAGGCTTAAAAACTCCTTTGTCTCACACGCCATCAAACTCCTCGTTGGAGGGGAGAGGGAGGGGAAACAGGAGGACAAAGGAGGGCGGGAACAACTGAGCTGTAGTGCTTTTTTTTCAACTGTGCAATATTTGCAATATTGTTTTATATTCGACCTTTTTTGTGGGGCAAATAATATTGACACCAGTCATTTTGTGTTTTTCTGAAATTATTCTGTTATTGTGTACAAAATATTAAAAAGAATTAAGCTATAGGGAAATCCTCTGGTTGAAAATCCTGTTTAAAAAAAGCACTTGGGACAATTGTGTTGGTGACAGCTTTTGTTATAATATCAATAATATTTCTATGAATATGGGATACTGTTACATGTTTATGGGCTCAAAATGTGGTCATAAATATTTTGTACTTGTAAAAAAGATTTGTGTGTGTGTAAAAAAGATTTGTGTGTGGACTTACAACTACGAATTTTGAACCTATTTTTCTTCCTTTAAGCTGATTGGTCAATGTCATGTCAATCACAAATTAAACAATCCAATCAGAGAACAGATGGGTTTGGCTGTCGGAGGGGCACTTTTTTGAACTGCTGGGCCCTATTTCAGGAAGCCGGTTTAGAAAACTCAGAGTTAAAAACGATACTCAGGGTTGAGTAACCCCGAACTGTCCAACTCGGAATATTCGGTTTCAGAAAGGCTGATAACAAGTAGTTCAATCAACGCAGAGTTGCTTTAACCCCAAGTTAAGCGCGCGCACGAGGATACATAAAGCCCTGATTAGTGGAGCACAGATTAAGCGAGTCACCATGGAGACGGAGGGAAAGAAGGCGCGGTCAATGTATTTTACAGCGCTTGAGGCCGAAATTCTGATGGCAGCATATGCCGATAACATGCAAATTTTGCAGAAAAAAAGTAACACAGCCTCAGCTGCCAAAGAAAGGGAGCATGCATGGCAAAACATAGCCGACAGAGTCAATGCGTGAGTGTTAATTTAAACATTGATCTAGGGATTTCCACCCATTTAACACGTTATTTTAATACATTTTATTTTGTATTTTATACATTTTATTTTGTGATGTGATGTGAGCGCAGGTGCAACCCAACAGGCCCCAAACGTTCCTGGCAGCAAGTAAAAATGAAATATAAAAATATAGTCCAAACAGGTAAGGTGTAATTGTATTATGAGCCATAGTGCTTGGTCTGTTTGTCCCATGTAAATCAATTGCAGTTAGAGGCTACATTAATTTACTTTCTGTAAGCACTTATTGAAATTATCTGAGCACATTACAAGTACATATTTGCTTACTCTGTATGCTCAAATGTGACCCGTTATGGCCAACAGAAAAAAAGCGGAGGTCCGAAAAAACAGGTGGGGGTCCTCCACCACCACCACTCACAGAGCCTGGCCACTTGGCTTCCACATTTGTGATAATGTTGGCAGCATCACATATGATCTTCACAGTGCAGAGAACACAAATTAGCATCCATTACTATAATGAAATGATTTGTTAGTTTGAAATGCTACAGGGAACTATGTACCTGTACATTAATGCTGTGGAACGACTTCCTGTTCACATAGTCTCCTTCATTTACTGAAGGAGCAATGATTGGAATGTGAGTGCCATCTATACAGCCAATCACGCCTGGGAACCGTGAAAATAAATGTAAAATTTAAGTAGTAGTTCAAGTATCACCACATCATGAATTAAATTTTGTTCATCCTGATACCTGCAATTTTGTGGAATCCCTCTTTGATAAATCTTGTGGGTCTATGACCGGGGAACACCACAGACGAGTACAGGAGACGTTTCAGTGCAACTGTAACATTCCTGACTGCCCGACAGACGGTAGCCTTGGAAACGTGCTCAGCGTTTCCAAGGCTCTCGGCGAAGGCGGTCGCACTTTTCTCCTCTCCTCCTTCCCCTTATCTTCCCTGCTTAGCCTCTTGTGTCCTGTCTTGTCTCGTGTGCACTACTTTTCCCTGGAACAGTCTCTCACTGTCGTTCTCTAAAACCTAATAGAGAATTATGGATTTGATCAACTGGTCTCTGAACGCTATTGACACCCTCTTCTCAACGAGAAGTCTGGGCTCGGGAGAGCCCGAGTGCCCTGGAGGGACTTTCCCTGCCGGATACACGATGGATGGGTGGCAAACCTGGAGGATCTTGTGCCTGGCGGGACTGTCTATCGAGGACGCTGAGGATATTTACCTATTCGGAACCATGATAACGGGGTTCTTGCTGATCGGAGCTGGCTTGGCCCTGACTTATCGGAGAAATAAGAGAGCGGAACCGGCTGTTCAAACTCCCCCTAAGCTGACCGCTGGAATTGAAGCGATGGGGCGAGGCGCGGCCTCCCACACCGAACGCAGCATGGTTAACACCTTGGAGACGCTTACAGCTGCCGTGAAGACTCAAACTAACACCATTGAGCGTATGATGGGATACATCAGAGAGGGGCCTGCTCACAATAACACCCTTGAGCGAAAGTTGGATAACATCGCAGAACGGCTCACTGCAGCTGTGGGGTCTCAGAACCAAAAGAATGACAACACCACGGAACAGAAGCTTGATACCATCATGGGGAGGCTCGCAGCGCTCCAACGGGAAATCGAGGCCCCAGTGTCAGAGTGCTAAATTCGCTGCTCGCATAAAGGAGAAATCAACAATATTCTACATTTGGACACCACGACGCCAGCTGCTAGGCCCAAGGCTGGAGCCCACCAAAACAACTCCCTGATAACGACTGTGTGATGACTATTCTTCCCATCCCATGAAGGACACCTGGATCGGCTGGAGGACTGTTTACTTAGCCTGATACGGCGAAGGACACTGTCTCAGCTGAACTATGGACACGCACACACATACACTTACACTGATAAGCACGCACTCATCCCCCTCCCTTCCAAACGCCTTCGATGCTTGTTCCTGCGGGGGAAGGCAGCGGGTCTGCGTGCCGCGCTGAAATGATAGCATGGTGCAGGACGACTGCTGTGTTCCTTCGAATCACCCCCCACCCCCTATCCATCCCCTGTGGCTTGTCATGTGCTCTGATGTTGTGATGTGGACATTAATGTGCTCTCTGTGCAGAGGAGTTTTTTTGTTTCCTGTTCTCATGCTGTCCTCCCATAGGTTGCCCAGCGTGTGAAGAGGTCTCTTTTTTTCCTCTTGTACTTTTCCCAATGTTGTGTAATTTTTTCAGTGTTATTCTCTCAACGCTGCCGGTCTCCGACTGTATTCCCATGTGATGTCTTGTTGTTGTGTGTGTAAGTCGGGGGGGGGGGTCCTATTCCTCTGTGGGGCAACCTGCATATGGCCAATAAAGCATTCATTCATTCATTCATTCATTCATTATACAGAAAGCTCCCGTTCGCAAAAAACCGAAGTGCAATACAAATAATATTACAGAACTGAGAGAATGTCCGCGATCATAGCTGGACTGGCCATCGGGCATACCGGGCATTTGCCCGGTGGGCCGCTGGTGACTTTTTGTTTTTATGGGCCGATGGATTTTTTTTTTTTTTTTTAGGAAGGGTATATATAATGAAAGGTATTGGATTGGCCAGTTGGTCATGAGCGACTCTGGGCTGGACCAATTACAGCCGAGGAGGCCGGATGCACCCTCCCCCTTGTTTAGCAATCACGTGATTTTCGCGCATTGCATGCCGGGAACTCGTGGCAAAACAATCCATGTACCGCATCAAATGCAAGCATTTGCAGCACCGCAAAACGTTCATTCTCCGGTTCCAATACCTTCTTGTTTTTTCTTTGCCGCACAAAAAAGTAATGTACAAAACAAAAGGAGAACAATGCCGGTCCGTACAAAGACAGACTTGATGAAAAGTCAAAGAAAAGATACGAGGAAAAAAATCAAAGGAGTGAAAGGGTCAGACCCTTACAAGCACACAGAGGGACAAAAGACGTTAGCGTGCTGCCCAACTTTCACCACGCTCAGATTTATAATTACATGGTTCTTGGAGTGAGTGCATACACTCATGAAGTTTAGTAACTTCATGAGTGCATACACTCATGAAGTTTAGTAACTTCAGGTCACTGCAACAAGCCCAGGTACAGTTTACCGACGGATGGGTACAGGACCTTGAAATGCACCGTGTAGAACGAAAGACCATCGTACGAACAAAGGTAAGTTTACCAGTCTCACAAATCGTCGTCATAAATACACATTCGTTAACCGTTTATTAATATAACCTTTGAGCTCAACGGTAATTAATTAGTAGTGGAAATAATTTCTGGTTCATTACAGAAATGTAGCAGTGACAATAATATTGTATGTTGTAATCGTACTGGACAATTAGTGATACAAAAAAACCCTGTTTTACCCTGTGAATAAAAGTATATGTTTTTGTCAGTGTACCATGGTAATAACAGAAGTGAAACGCAATATTGTGTCAGGACAATTCACTATTTATGCACAATAAACAAAGGAGCGACAATTTCTGTTCAGCGCCAGACTTGCTTGTAACCTATATCACCAATTATGTTAAAAAAAATGACGTAATAATACTACAAAACTCTGACCTTTGTGGGAATGCTTGGAGCAGACTAACATGTGAGCTGGAGTGTTCTGAGACGTTATATTTGGTATATCCAGACCATCCGTCGGCTCTTACTTCGGAAACATGGCTTAAAAAATTTCTCTTCAACGACGTAATCCGATTAAAAAAAACGATCTCTTTACCCGTCGGCTTCCCGTGGCTGTCATGCGACCGGCTATTGCAGTTAATAATACAACAGCTTCTTGACATTTTTTGGGTTTCTTTTTATCGCTGTGTGACTGAGTTCAATTGAAAGTCTGCGTGCGCTAGTACCTCTTGCCACAAGTTCCCAGAATCCTTTACGGTTTTACCCCTGAATGACGTCACATTTATCCTGGTGGGCCGGTCTCTAGTCAAAATGCCCGGGCCGATTTTTTGTCCCAGTCCAATTTGGGCTTCAACATCTACTGGCTCTTCAAGGAAGGGGCACGCCATGTCTGACACTTCCTACAGTCAGGTTTCCGACAAAGAGGCGGGGACAGTCAGGGTTAGTTGCAGTAATCCTGTCGGGGAGCAGGTTAGCTTCACGGAGTGTGTCGTCATAGTAACTCAGTCAGAATTCATCTGAACTCGCTTTGTGAAACCAAAAACCCAGAGTTTTCGTTAACTCAGGGTATACTTACTCAGAGTTTGCACTAAACCGGCTTCTTGAAATAGGGCCCAGGTCATAACTTCTTACCTGAAGTTCAGTTCCTCTGCCACTATGACCGGCGGCCGCCTCG